>NC_086115.1:45309706-45457206 GCF_963921235.1 Mobula hypostoma | reverse complement strand
CTTTGCAGCCAGGTCATCTCAGGGGACTGGGAACAAGCTTTCTGCCCCCTTAGCTGTGTCGAGTGGATGGCTTCAGCTGGACTAGTTTTTTTTTGTGATTGATGCATTTTCTGTGCTACTGTATCCCACTTAACAAAAAAAAATGTAAACTGTTCTGAACTAATAGAAAATGAAATGGATAAGCATAAGAGAAAGTTTTACTAATGTACTTTGAACATTATGCTTGTTGAGACAAACAAGTAGTTGAATAATTCAAAGATGCTGACTTTGATCTGCTGCACATACTTTTAGATTGATTTCTCATGTTTCTAAGAGCTAGAAAACATTTAGGAGATTAAATGCAAAAATCCTTTGAATATAGTTCTCATCAAATATAATTTATTAGTTTTATTGGCAATGATTCTGTATACTTGTTTTAACCTAATTGATACTAAGTACCTTAAGTCATCTTCCATAATGATTCTGCTTACTTAATACACAAGTGGTGGGCATTTTGCAATAGAATTGTAGAAATGCATGAAATATTAAAATCTAATATTGCCTGTTCTTTAAATAGCTAAAGAACAGTCTAGCTGTATATGGTTTAGTTATATGTGTGTTTTCAACAATAATGTTGGAACAGAATGATTTCTTTTGTTCTTGCACATATTTGCTGGAGAACTCAGTTTTAGTTTAAGTATGATAAAATGTATATTTTACTATAAAGCAGTGTGGGCCTTCTGAAAGCCACGTTGCATAAGTGAGAAAATAAGGAATATTAAAATCACTTGTATATTTAATCTAATGTAATTATATGTTACACTTTCTGTCACAGTGTTTGAAACTTTCTGATATCAATTCCGCTGTTTATTATCTGCAAAATGATTTGATATGTTTTTAGTTTAGATTCGGCTTTTAAATAAAACATAACGGATTAATCAAAAAAGTAATAGCGAAGAAACCTATTTTTCAAACTGGTTTTCTTCTCGTGTAAAATAGCATTTAAGCAACTTCTGTGGAATTCAGCTATTTTGTCACCAGGGATATCTTAAGATTTTCAATTACCCGAGCACAGGAGAATGAGATGTGTTTTATTTTTAACTGAAGCCCCCGTACAATCCAGGTGGATCATTGTAAAATCTCTATGCTTTGATACAATTTGTCCTTAAGATTGCAAAGATGATACAGTTCTCTATCCATATGAAATTCAAATATTCCAAGTAGTTGAGCTTATGTTTATTGTGTTTTTAGTCTATTTGAGGGAATATAAATGTTGCATTGGTTTGCAATATAAGAACCAAAATCATTCCAGACAAGGTCAAATGTCAATTAATAAAATTCCAATAAAAGTGAAATTATATCATTGCCTCCTGACCAATCAAATTAACAAGTTTAAAAATACAACATTCCCAGGTTAGCAATAATAATTCAGACACATACTTATTAAATGCAAATATACAATATTCAGAGGATGAAAATATTGAAGGTAGATGTGCAAGAATTAAAAGACTGGAATAATGTAAATCCGTGATTCTGTCTGAGAGTGGTTGCTTGTTTCACAGGATAGTGTTGTCTATTATTTCATAGACCTTAAGATAACAATGAGTTGAAAGTGACAATAAAATAGAAATAAAATCTGTTGTTAAGTACCTAAACAAGGAGTAGAATTGTCCCCCCAATATTCTTATAATTTGCTGATGAATGAAGTGTGAATAGAAGAAATCACCCTTCGTGTTTGCTCAGTCTGCACTTGATTATTCTTTTATTGTGCATGAGAATGTGACACAAGCAGGACTGGCAGACCACTGATTCACCTACAGTTGTGATGCCAGAAATCTGTAAATCTTTATAGAGTTTATGCTGCTGCCAGTGCTTTGCTTGATGCTAAGTAAAATAAATCAGACTTTGGCGAAATTTAATTTCATCAGTTATTAATAGGTCATTTCTCAATCTGTATTCATTCAGTTCAAAATATTTAAATAATCTGAATTTTATGATGCAAATTTTATTTCTTTATGAGTTCTAGAAAAACTGTTAGTTTTCTAAATAGAACAATGAGAATTATAGACTATAATGAAATAGAATTAATTAAAATAACTTTTTGTTTATAGCAAAGACTTGGGGAAAGGGCTGGGGGTATCTCATCAAATGTTCTCTTCAGAGATGGTACAGGATGGTATTTGAAACTTTGAAGGGTTTGTAAGATTCTGATGAACTTTCAATTGATGCATGTTTACTTTTATTCAAGTTATCAGTGTGGGCTACTGTATGTTGTATCTTTGTGAGTTTTCACTAATGTTTTGCATGCGTGGTTAAAAAGATTAACTTTTGAAGCTTGACGCAGTTGGAAAGTCAGCCTGAATATTAATTAAGTACATTTGTTCTGTATCTTGCGTTCCATAAAATTTTTTAAAAATTTGCTTTGATCATTTTATGCTCTTGTTTCACAACCGCTCGAGTTTAGCTACCTTAAGTGCTTGGTTTATTTTCCAAATGCATTTGCTCAGAGATGGAACAGACTTTGCCTTATATTGGCAGGGTTATGGAGTTAGATTCCTGGTAGAATCCTCCAGAGATAAAAATGATCACACTCACTCATAGCAGAAGAACTTAAAGTACTACATACAGTAGATAAGTTCCCAGAATGCTGTCATGATTTATTCAGCAAATAACAATGGAGAGATGTGCTGTAGACATTCTGTTTAAGAATATAATGTTTTTAGTAGAAATATTTTTTAAAATAGATTTGAAAAATTCAAACAAATGTTTTAGTCATCGAAAGTTTCCAGACATTTGGATCATAAGTATGATTTGTTTTATTTGTCATGCAATATTTTCATCAATAATTTAATTTGGTGCTTTAAAATAGACCGTTGTGAAGACTTTGTAAAATTTTGTTTTTTTTACTTTAAACTATTTTAATGTCTGTGTTCTGAAATATCAGTTGGATTATTTGTTTATTAATGAGCCTGTGGTATTTTAATTGTGCTTTAAGATAGTTACGCAAAGTTTTATTTTATTGGTATTGGATTTTTCTTGGCTTTACCAGCATGCCCATGTGGAACTACTGGCATATACCTACAATTTCAGCACTTCCATACATGGAGTCTGAATAGATTCTTATATTGAAGAAGTAACTTGCTTACAACCTCTTGTATTTTTGCAAATTTTTTGATGGAAAGAAAACTAGTTATACTTGAAATTATTTTGTTTAATTTGATATTTCATTTAGTTGGTATTTAAAGATTCTGAATATAATTTGCGCTTGTTTTGTAAAACAAAGCAAATAGTTTTAAATCAACACGCACAAAATGCAGGAGGAACTCAGGCCAGGCAGCATCTCTGGAAATGAATAAAGAATTGGCATTTCAGGTTGAGGTCCTTCTTCAGGCCCAGAAAAGAAAGGGGCAGATGCTAAAATAAAAGGTGGGGGAAGGGAGGGATGGTAGCAAGATAGTGATAGGTGAAGCCAGGTCGGTATGAAAGGTAAAGTGTTAGAGAGAATGGAATCTGATAGGTAAGAGGAGTGGACCATAGGAGAAAAGGAAGTAGGAGGGGACTCTTGAGGAGGTGATAGGCAAGTGAGAAGAGATGAGCGGCCAGAGTGGGGAATAGAAGAAGAAGAGAGGGGGAGGGAAATATTTTTTTACCAGAAGGAGAAATTGATATTCATGCCATCAGGTTGGAGGGTACCCAGATGGAATATAAGGTGTTGCTCCTCCTCCCTGAGGGTGGCTTCATTATGGAACAAAAGGAGGCCGTGGAGCAACATGTCGGAACGGGAATGAAAATGTTTGCCTGCTGGGAAATTCAGCTTTTGGCGGATGGAGTAGAGGTGCTAAATTTGTTCATTTCTAATTTAATCTTTAAATATACTTGATACTTTTGGGTGATAGTGAACTTGGTGGTTGGGGGCGGGGGTGGGTGTTGTGCCTTGCTGTCTGTCCAGGGTTTCTAGAGCAGCTTCCTGGACAGGAATTGTCCAGCACTCCTATTCCTCATTATAGTATTTGAAGGCAATCTGTCATGTAGGGCTTTAACTTTTCAGCTGGCAAATTGATTGGTCTGGTAATGTTGGAGCTGTGGAGCCCAACTCAGCAAAATCCAAGCTGATGTGACAGTAGTCTTCCATAGCTTCCAATACTGCAGAGCCAACCAGAAGATTGTGCTGAACTTTTTGGTTTTTGAATCATGAAATTAAGAGTCCATTCAGCCCATTATGTCAGTACCAGCTCTCTCTAGACCACTGAGGTCAGCCGCATTTCACTGTTATTTGCTCTTGTGCCTGCCTATTTGATTACCTTTTGATACCCTGATTGACTCCATTTCATATAACTTGCATTCAATAAGTTTTGATTATAAAATACTCTGCATTTAAAATGAAAGTTTGTGTTTAGTGTGATTGTTAGAATAAAATTTGCATAACAAAGTATTCGATCCTCAAAGTTTACATTTTCATTTCAATAAATCTCCTCTTCATCACCATTGTCATTTCTTCGTGGTGTTTTGCCTGTTCATTATAAATATCCTTTGTCATAAAATTCATTGCTTTTAACCATTGAAATACAAAGAAAAGTCTTGAACAAGGTGCAAAAGTTTGTACAAATTAACTGTTATATATTATATGTTCTGTACTGAAGTTAAATGGAACTTCAGTCTGGCAGTAAGTGTACATACAGTCTTGAGCCAAGTCATCAACCAGAAGTCACCAATTTTTTTTTTGATGCACTGAACTGCCTTGCTTATAGGAAGATGCTTTCAGTGAATGCAAATAAACTACTTAGGTCTGGCATGGTATATAACAGTCTACAGTTCACGCTGTTTTTATACTGTACTTTCCTTGTTCCGAAAGGGCAGGTTGAGTTTGCAGTTGAGGTTGGTGTAGCAAGAGTGGGAGCAGTTTCAAAAGGTGCTCTTTCTCCTTTTCACTCCTTCCTGCACTGTCCCTACTGTTGCCAAGAAACTGTTTTTATTCTCATGTATTTTTTCCCCTCCAAGTTTTTCTTAAAGGAAAGTTTTCTACTTTTCAATTTCTACCCCATGTAATAGGATAGTTGCCTATTTTCAATCTTGCAGAAGCGGAATTAAGACAGAATCCAAAGCCAGTACTTCATGCAGGAATTTAACTACATATGCTCAGGGCTCTGCTGTGTCCTGCTCCTCCATAATGTGCAAGGACAGTGCAAGCACAGCTCCCAGTATTACTTTTGTGATACTCTTGGCTGTTTGCCAGTAAATACTGTGTAACGTCCTATAAATTATACCCTTTTGACCTTGAGGCATTGTTTTAAATTTGTTTGTGGAATCTACATTGGAAAGATCGCCTGCTTTTCTTTCCTCAGAGTACTTTTTATGATAATTTTACATTATACAGTTGTGACTGGAGAAGAAAACTGCTGAAACTTGGAAAACATACAAGTACTTATCGTTTTTAGTCTGAAGACTGAAAAAGCCTGTTTTAAATCAGATGCCTTCATTTAGTGTGAAATGTTAAATCATTAATTCTCAAAGTGGCATTCACAGCATTTGGTGCACTGGCGTTTGTGTCCCCAGTGTATAGTGTTGAATAAGGGTTAACTGTTTTGTTTACCTAATGATAAATTGCAGGTTTTCACTTCTGTTTTTGATTTGCATATGCTGTTACTTAATGCTGAAGCTAGTTTACAATGCACGCCTGATATTATAACTCAATTTATGTCACGGTAGCATTGTGGCTAGTACAATGCTTTACAGTACAGGCGACAAGGGTTCAATTCCCACCGCTGCCTGTAAAGAGTTTGTACGTTCTCCCCGTGACCGCGTGGATTTCCTCCGGGTGCTGTGGTTTCCCCAACAGTCGAAAGATGTTCTGGTTGGTAGGTTAATTGGTCATCGTAAATTGTCCCGTGCTTGGGCTCGGATTAAATCGGGGATTGCTGGGTGGCACGGCTCGAAGGGCCAAAAGGTCCTATTCCATACTGTATCTCAATAAATAAAGCAAGTTACTGGCCAAAAAAGTAAGAATAACAGGATGTTACTCCACTTTGGCCTAATTTTCCACAGAGAGGAAAAAAAAGATAAACGCGTATTTAGACCCATGAACTAAGTCCTCCACTTGTAAGAACTGAAAGTCTAATGTTAAGTTGAACAGAAACTGACCACTTTGTTTAACTAGCATGAATGCACCATGGAAGTAGTATGGGGTGCCTTTACGCATGGAAATAACATGTAAATAGGTGGTAATTTGTGCAAGTGATAATAAAGCCCAGAGTTACTGTTTGACATTATTTCAACACTGGAAGTAAAGCACTTAAAATAAATCAGTTACTGCCGTCAATATGACACCCACTAGAAAATTTAGGCCCCAAGGTTCTATTTTCAGATCACAGATGAATGGTAATTTATTGGAGGAAAAATTCTGACTTTAGAAAAAAGTGACAGTGGGAGCGAAATAATAATGAAGTACATGATGTGTGGAATGCAATGAAAGTTTGCAAACGCATTATCAAGTTCCGCTGCGCAAATGTTTTGAATAAATATTTTAGTTCAAATTGATGCATCAAGGGGAAAAATATTTTTACTAAGGACCATAAGATTCCTTTGAGAGACAAAATGAGCACAGTAAGGGACTGTTGATCTATGTGGAATACTGGCTTCACAAACAACAGCTGAAGTAGTCTGCAGTATGTTAAAAAAAATGTCTCTGTCTAACTTACACTTGGAGATAAATACCTCATGTACTTTGCACCATCTGTTTACCATGGTGTATTTGGCATGACACTCTTGTGGTTGTAATCAACTGAGAAAAGTGCTTTCAATTTAAAATATGTTGGCATTAACTTGAAAATCAACATATGATGTAGTTAATGTACTTCCAAACTAACATAATCATTGTTTTTGCTTCAATCTATATGACATTCATTAATTAATAAGAGCATGCACATCTGATAAAAGCATCTGTGTCTACTTTTTTTTGGTATGTCTGTCACTGTACCATATCTTTATTCAGTGTTGCCATGTAGAGCGGCTTTGGACTCTAATTGGCTCTACTATTTGCATCATAGCAACCTTGTAACCAATGACTACCACTTTTATTATACGATGATGGATGATAGACAGGGCTGTAGAGCAGTTGGCTGTGTGGAGATGTTGTAGTGATTTTGCTCTAACATTTTTTCCCCAGTCGTGTCCTTTGAGGGGGAAGCGTCAGTTGCATTAATCTCTGAGGTGGAAAATAAGCAAAACCAGGAACACTATGCAAGAGGACTAAATGCACTGCTTTAAAATGTTATCTAGAAGGGGAAATAGAGATATAAGTGAAACAGCTAAATCAAAATCTGTAACATTAGTAGAAATATGAGCTACAACTGAAATGTATAGAGAGACATAGTGTAAAGTATGTCAGCAATAAATCATTAAGCCAAACAATATATGTAGATTTAATTCATGAAAATACAATTTAATTTCCAATTTTGTCAGGCTAATACTCCTTATTAGTCTCTAATTAAAAATGCTGATGAATAATTGCAATTACTGTACTTGTTGGTACAGTATCACTGCAGAGGTCAGGCGAGGCACAGATTTTGTAAATGCTGGGGCAAGATTCTGCAGGCATGTTCCTCCAATGTGTAATTGTCCTGTTCATTCCTCCTACATTGTTCGTTAAGGGGGACAGCATGCAGAGAACTCGTTTTGTTGTCCTGAAACATCCAATATGGCAGTAGTAGGACTTCCGATGGTGCAGTGATGCACGGTAGCATAGCAGTTAGACGCTATTACAGATTGTGGTGTCAGAGTTCAGAGTTCAATTCTGACGTCCTCTGTAAGAAGTTTGTACATCCTTCCCGTGAGCGCCTGGATTTCCTCCGGGTGCTCCAGTTTCTCTCCAAGGTCTAAAGACATGCCGGTTAGTAAGTTAATTGGTCATTGTAAGTTGTCCTGTGATTAAGCTACTGTTAAATAGGTAGGTTGCCGGGCGATGCGGCTTATTGGTCTGGAAGGCCTATCAGGCACTATATATTAATGATTTATTTTCTTTAAATATGCAGCACAGTAACAGGCCCTTCTCTCCAGCGAGCTCATGCTGCCCAATTACACACAAGTGACAAATTAACGCACTAACCTGTATGCCTTTGGAACTTGGGAGGAAACTGGAGCACTTGGAGGAAGTCAATCTCCTGAGAGATAGCGGTCGGAATTGAACCTGGGTTGCTGGCACTGTGAAGCGTTATGCTAACCACTGTGCTTCTATAAATAGATGAATAAGTGGTGAATTTCCACACAGGAGGATACACAGAAAGCTGTGATAGCTGCAAAGGCCTCCTTCGCCCATCTCCACCTTTGTAGGCAGGAAAAACCATAAAGATGTTTCAAAATTTTAAACATTCAAAGAAATGTAATAAGCATGAGTTATTTACTTGAACTTATTGACAAAATTAAGCATTATTCTACCTTTTTAAAAATAAAAGAAATTCAAATGAATGCAGTTTTTAAATAATTTTGGAAATTTGTGCTAAAGTCCTTTAAAACCAAAAGAAAAGCCTCAGATCATGTCCCAAGTCTAACCAGGTCCAGAACTTTAAATATAGTTTTGGGGTGGCCAGCAATGAAGGACAGATTCATCATTCTGAATACGTCTGGGACCACCAGTTCTGACATTAAAAGTACAAAAGACCAAAGCATACTATCTGGGTCCTCTCTGATCTATCAGCAAGACCTGACCTCTTTTGATATGGGTAGAAATATGTAATGTAACAAAAAGATGTCTTCTTTTGGGAATGTGCTATGATGGATTGAAAATTGGTTAGTTCATGAAAGACTGATTCAGATGGAAGGAAATATAATTTATATTACTAACTTGAGGCACTATGTAAGGTAGATACCTTACTGAAGACATGAAAATAGACGAAGAGCATGTTATGATGAGGACGTTTGAATTCTGCAATTGTATATAGTTTGGTTGAACAAATAAATGAAGACTTGGCAATTTTTTTGATGTGGGAACGTGTGAGGCTATGCTTTTTGGGAAGAACAATTTTAAGCAAGCTATATCTATACAGAGAAATATTACGGGGTAGACTGGATGAGCTGAATGGCGTACCTCTGTTCCTACTTTCTTGTGCACTTATGTATGTCCCAAATTATAAATGATAATGCTCTCAATAAGTGAATCCATGCATTGACCAATTTAAGAAAATTGGCTTCTGTCCTGGTCTATATCACAGTTAGATTAACCCATGCAATGAACATTCTAACAGTGGTTAATTGAAAAATTGCCATGATAGGACTTTACACGACTTCTTCAAAATACTACCAAGTTTTAAAATTAAATGCTGTGAATGAATCTATGGATGGTTAAAGTTCTGGTGAGCTTTCTTGATGATGGCAGCTCTACTTCCTCAGGAGGCATGTCCCCTTTGACCATCACCAGTTTTGATCAAGGCATCATCGAAAATATCATATCTGCATGCATCGTGGCTTGGTATGGCAACTTCAAAGCTCATGGCTGCAAGAAACTGCAGAGAGTTATGGACATCATGGAACCAGCCTTCCCTCCATGGGCTCTGTCTACACTTCTGTCTGCCTCAGTAAAGCAGCCAGCATAAGCAAAGATTCCATTCAGCCGGACTTCTCTTCCCCAACCCCCCACCCCCCATCAGGCAGAAGGTGCAAATATCTCAAAGCAAGTACCAACAAGATTAAGAACACCTTCTACCCACTGTTATAAGACCACTGAATGGCTTCCAGGCATAATAAGAATGGATTCTTGACTTCACAGTCCATGTTGTTATGATCTTGCACCTTACTGTTCACCTGTTCTACACTTTCTCTGTAATTGTAGCACTTTAATGTGCCTTCTGTTATTGTTTTACCTTGTGCAATCTCAGTGCATTGTTGTATGACTGGTGTACAAGTCAAGCTTTGCACCTTGGTACAGCAATAATAAGCTGATTTGCTACTTGCCATATCCACCTTTTAATAAGTGTTGTTTAGTGCAAAAGATTAGGCAACTTTATATAGGAGCAAGCTGAACAAAATGCACAGAAACTTACAATAATTTTCAGTTTAATTTCAATGCTGCCATTTATTCTTACTTACAAACAATTGTATAACCCTGCAGTAGGTAGCCGACAGATTAAGGATGTCCTCTTCAGGATGGGGCTCTGAAATTTAATGTTTCTACCCTTGCCTCGGGGTCCGCTGCTCTTGCTGATCAGTGAATGCAGTCTTAATGACACTGTTATTACTTTGCAGAGTAATAAGCAGGAAGGTGATAATCCTCCCTGTGTGCTCTTCACTCGTCTCCTCTTGAAAAATGTGCCATCCGCTGACAGAGTTTTGTCTACCGTGGGAACACTTGAGTCACAATGAGATCAGGTTTTTTTTCAGTGAGTTTGAGTTTAGTGGTGTAAAAGGAATGAACAACACATCCACAATGCTTCAGGAAAAGATATTGAAAGCATTTGTTATATTACAAATGAAAATCCATTTAAATATGAAAAGCAGTTTGCAGCGTATACTTCATAAATGCCTTCATTCATGTAGTGGCTCATATTATAAAAGAAATCCAAGTACTTTGCATTTGTTAAGCAGTAAGCAAAAGAATCTGGAGAAATAAACTGAGGAATTACCTTTAAAGATAAGGTGCAAGTGAAATGATTTTGATTTCAGGGCAGAATTCCTGGGGGCAGACTTGCAATGATTATAAGCTTGGGTGCTACCAGGTAAAGGGGACTGCATAGGAATCCTAAATCAAGAGCCGAAGATTTGGACTGGCCTTAACAGCTGGAGACAATTATTCAGTAAGATGAATTGTGACTTTAGAGGGATTTAAAAATAAAGGTGACTATCAGTTCCCTGGGGCAGTGGAATTTGGCAAGGATTCGAGTGATAAGTGAGTTTGTGCAGGTGAGGATATTCCTTGCACAGTAATAGATTTGCTGAAGTTCTGTAAAGACTGAAATTGGAAAGATGGAAAAGGCATTGTTTATGAGTGTAGTCACCGAGGCCACGATGGTGTGGGTTAGAGTTGTGGCAGAAGTAGAGGTGTAGTCATGATTTCCTGAATTGCAAGACAGTCTGGCAGCTAACTCAGGTAAGAGGTTTGGCTCCAAGTTGAGATGGACACTGAGGTCAGGCAATGCCTATCACGGTCTGGGAACACAGCCAAAGAGGTTGATGAAGTAGGAGCTGGCAGGTGTTGAGAAAGAAGGCTTAGGCTTTGTCAGTATTGAACTGAGGGCAAGTTTTGAGTATAATCCATCGCTAACTGACAGGGTGTTTGATGTGGGGTCTGATTGTAAGCCAGAGAGGAGAAGGACAGGAGATGAGATGTATAAATGGGCACTGCCAGCCACCTAACTGGGCTAAAAAGTAAAGGAAAATGACTAATTCCATACCTTTGTGAGATGGCATTGCAAATGAAGATATGCTGTAGAGGTGGATGTTGGTGATAACAGATGTGTGATGGGCTTGTGGCTTGTATTTGAAGTCTGATGCATCTACGTTATATCTGTGGAAAGCGCAATAAAGCACATTTAACATTGCAATAATTCCAAAATGCTTCACAGAAAAATAGAGCCCAAACAAAAGCAGACTCAGTCAGATAAGGAGTGTATGTAGTTGATCAAAATATTAATTAAAAGAGTAGATTTTATGGAGCTTATTAAAAGAAGAAGGGAAGATCAGGGAAAGAAGCCTTGACTTTAAGGCTTGACTTTGCAGCAGGTGGGCATGTCACAGATTAAAGGTGTTTGAGTGGAAAAAATTCAAGGAGCATAGATATCCTGGAAAATTTTACAGATGGAGGAAGTTATTCACCCTTGGAGGTACGATGCAATAAAAAAAGGAACGAATTGGAAAATCATGGCATTGTTTCAACAGAAGTTCATATGAGTAACAAGGACAAGGGTGATTAGGTCCAGAAGCTCCAAAATGCCTTTTTTGTTATTCTCAGTAAGGACAGAGTGCTGGGCCAGAGTTGCATTGCTGTGGTTGAGCTTTAGAAGGTGGAAAAAGGTTTCAGCAGTTCATACGTCAAGACATTGTCAGAATTTGGAAAGATTACAGAGGTGAAAAGGGATCTTAATGAAGGTGTGACCCCATAGCTCAACCCTAGGTCATGCGTGTCTCCCAAGATTGCAAACAACTATGACACAAAAGGAGCAGAATTTGTTGTCAACTGAGTTGTATATTGTTTGTTTCTTTATGTTCCATCCATCCCTTTCTTCAAAATATTAAGGGCATCTTTCAGCTTCAGTGTGGGCTGTAAAGCCAGTACTTATCTAGAACACAGTTTGCCAAAAATTCCATTCCAATCCTATTATGAGCAGTCATCTATGAAGAATAGAGATTTAATCATTTTTGCTCCATTCTTTGTAGGTTCTTTGTGCTTGTCTGTTTTCATTGGGGGGGGGGAAGGAATGATTTAGACGATAGTGTGGCCTCATCTTATTCTTTTTTATTTTTTTTAATGATTTATATCTATTTGAATAATTTTCAAATATCTCTGACTGGCTGACACATTTCAAAACTATTTAAAGGCCTTTGATAGCCAGCAAACTAAAGGAGAGGGAAGAACACCTGTTTTTACATATTTTCCCACTATCCAGAGTCCAAACAGTTTTTTTCTCAGTGAAGCATGCACTTCTGTCAATTTTGTGTACTGAATATAGAGTTTACAATATGGTCTCCTTGACACTTGGCAACCTTCGAGACTCATCAAATTTGGTGACTTGCTTTCTCTATCTATATAAGAAGTAGCCATTTTCATTGTAAGACATCCATCTATGGTATTGACTCAGTGTGAACTGACCTGAAATGTCCTACAACCTATTACTCACAACACAAAGCAATACACACAAAATGCTGGAGGAGCTCAGTAGGCCAGGCAGCATTTATTAGATTAGGTTCAACTTTATTGTCATTGTGCCGAGTACAGATACAAAACCAATGAAATGCAATTAGCATCTGACCAGAAGTACAAAAAAGTAGGTGCTACAGCACACAAATATAAACGTACTGAGACAGTACAATATGGATGCAATACTGTTTAGCACTGTGATGTGAGGTTCAGCAGTGTCACAGTCACAGGGAAGAAGCTCTTCCTGAGCCTGCTGGTGCAGGACCGGAGGCTCCTGTAGCACCTACCGGATGGGAGAAGAGTGAAAAGTCCATGGTTAGGGTGAGATGCATCCTTGATACTGCTTCTCGCCCTGCCCAGGCAGAATTTATGGTAGATGTTCTCAATTGTGGGCGGTTGGGTGCCGATAATCTGCTGGGCAGTTTTCGCCACCTGCGAGAGTGTGTTGCGGTCCGATACGGGACAATTGCTGTACCACACTGAGATGCAATTGGTGATTATGTTCTCAATGGTACAGCGGTAAAAGTCTGTCAGTATCCTGGGACAGAGGTGAGCTTTCTTGATGCTCCGCAGGAAATAAAGGTGCTGTTCCGCCTTTTTGTTCAGGATGGAGGAGTTCAGGGACCAGGTGAGATCATCGGAAATGTGGACACCAAGGAATTTGAAGCTTGATACACACTCTGCTACAGCTCTGTTGATGTAAATGGGGACATGAGTGTGGCTTCAAGCATGCCTGAAGTCCACAGTAATCTCCTTGGTCTTCTGGGTGTTAAGGGCCAGGTTGTTATTGGCACACTACGCAGCCAGGTGCTGGACCTCGTCACCGTAGGCTGTCTTGTCATCCCCTCTGATCAGGCCAACCACTGTGGTGTCATTTGAGAACTTGATTATGGAGTTAGAACCATGTACTGGAACGCAGTCATAGGTGAAAAGGGAGTACAGAAGAGGGCTCAGCACACAGCCTTGAGGCACGCCGGTGTTTAGGGTGAGAGTGGAGGAGGAGAGGTTGTCTAACTTAACTGATTGGGGTCTGTTGGTCAGAAAGTCCAAGTTCCAATTGCAGAGGGATGAGCTGATACCAAGCTGGCGAAGTTTGGCGATCAGCTTGGAGGGGATCACAGTATTGAATGCCGAACTAAAGTCAATGAACAGCATTCTGATGTAAGAATTGGGGCTGTCCAGGTGGGTCAGGACAGATTGAAGTGCTGTGGAGATGGCGTCCTCTGTAGACCTGTTGGTGCGATAGGCAAATTGATGGGGGTCCATGGTAGTGGGCAGACAGGATTTCAGATGTGATAGAACCAGTCTCTCAAAGCACTTTGCAATGATGGGGGTGAGTGCAACTGGGCGGAAGTCATTCAGGCCCGTGGCAGTGGAATGCTTCGGCACTGGCACGATGGTGGCGATCTTGAAGCTTATGTGGACAACTGCCTGGGCCAGGGACAGATTAAAAATGTCTGTGAAGATCCCGGCCAACTGCCCTGCACAGACTCTGAGCACGTGGCCAGGTATTCCATCCGGATCAGCTGCCGTCCGTACATTCATCCTGCTCAGGGCGGCACAAACATCGGAGGTGGAAAGTGAGAGAGGCAGTTCACCAGGTGGGAGATCGGCTTTGAGGGTGACCTCCTTGTTCCCTCGGTCAAAGCGAGCGTAGAAGTAATTGAGCTCATCAGGGAGGGAAGCAGAGCTGGAAGGGGGCACAGTACTAGGTGGTTTGAAGTCTGTAATGACCTGTATGCCATGCCACATATGCCGGGGGTCTGAGGAGTTGAAATGCTCCTCGATCCTCTGTTTGTATGTGTGTTTAGTCTGAGAGATTCACCTCCTCAGGTTGGCCCTGGCTGAGCTGTAAGCCTCCCGGTCTCCAGACCTGAAGGCTGAACCTCTGGCTTTGAGCAGGAGGTGAACCTCTCTGTTCATCCAGGGTTTCTGATTGGGGAAAACTTTTATTTGTTTTTGTGATGTCACTCTATTTACACAATTGTTGATGTGCTCAAGGACAGAGTTGGTATATAAGTCAACGTTAATCTGAGAGTCTGTGGTTTATGGAAAAGCATAAACCATTTCATTTCAGGCCGACACCCTTCATTAGTCCTGATGAATGGTCTCAGCCCGAAACATCAAATGTTTATTCTTTTCTATAGATGCTGCCTGGCCTGCTGAGTTTCTCCAGCATTTTGTGTGTGTTGCTTTGGATTTCCAGCATCTGCAGATTTTCTCTTGTTTCTGATTCACGACACATAATACAGAGAACAACCATAATCTACCTCTGAGTGCCCTGTAATCCAAAATGAATTGGTCTTATTGTACCAGAGATATTCTCTTTGCTCCACCCATCCCTTTCTGTAATTGATAACTACAGTTTTTCCTTTCCCATTTCTGATAGAGTCTTGGCCCAAATTTCTGAATCAGAACCAGGTTTGATATCACCAGCATATGTCATGAAATTTGTTAACTTAGCAGTAGCAGTACAACACAATGCATGATAATATAGGGAATAAAATAAATAAATCAATTACAGGAATAAATAAATAAATAAATATATATATATATATATATATATATATATATACGCGCGTGTGCACACACACACACACACACACACTAAATAGTTAAATTAAAAATAGCGTAAAAACAGAAGTAATAAAGGTGAGGTGGTGTTCATGCGTTTTTGAACGTAGGAATCAAATGGCAGAGGGGAAGAAGCTGTCCCTGAATCGCTTCTGTACCTCCTTCCCGGTGGTAACAATCAGAAGCGGGCATGTCCTGGGTGATGGGTGTCCTTAATGATGGATGCCATCTTTCTAAGACATTGCTCCTTGAAGATGTCTTGGATACTATGAAGGCCAGTACCCAAGATGGAGCTGATTAACTTTACAACTTTCTGTAGCTTCTTTCGATCCTATGCAGTAGCTACCCACCACCCCCTCCCATACCAGACAGTGATGTGACCTGTCAGAATGCTCTTCACGCTATACGTGTAGAAGTTTTCGAGTGCCTTCGATAACAAGCCAAATCTCCTCAAACTCCTCATAAAATATAGCCACAGTCTTGCCTTCTTATAGCTGTATCAAAATGTTGGGACCAGGTTAGATCCTCAGAGATCTTGACCTTCAGGAACTTGAAATTGCTCACTCTCTGTACTTCTGAACACTCTATGAGAATTGGTTTGTGATCCCTCATCTTACCCTTTCTGAAGAACAATCAGCTCTTTGATCTTTCTGACGTTGAATGCGAGTTTGTTGCTGTGACACCACTCAACTAGCTGGTATATCTCGCTCCTGTAAGCCAGCTCGTCTCCATCTAAGATTCTGCCAACAATGGTTGTATCATCAGCAAATTCATAGATGGCATTTGAGCTGTGCCTAGCCACACAGTCATGGGATTAGAGAGAATAGAACAGTAAGCTATGCACACATCCCTGAAATGCACCAGTGCTGATTGTCAGCGAGGAAGAGAGGTTGTGGTCTTCTGGTTAGGAAGTCATGCATCCAATTGCAGAGACTCAGGTTCCTTAGCTTATCCTTTATACTTTATTGTCGCCAAACAATTGATACTAGAGCATACAATCATCACAGTGATATTTGATTATGCGCTTCTCACTCCCTGGAGTACAAATCGATAGTAAATATTAATCGATCAGGACCGTAGGAATGATGATGTTAAAAGCTGGGTTCTAGTGAACGGACATCAACCTCACTAGGTGTTTCTATTGTCCAGGCGATTTGATGGCATATGAAGAACCATTGAGATTGAGTCTGCTGTAGACTTATTGTGGCGATAGGCAAATTGCAGTGGGTCCAGGTCCTTGCTGAGGCAGGAGTTGATTCTGGCCATGATCAACCCTCAAAGCATTTCATCACCTTGGATATGAGTGCTACTGGATGATAGTCATTAAGGCTGCTCACACTACTCTTCTTGGGCACTGGTGTAATTCTTGCCCCTTTTGAAACAGGTGGGAACTTCTGACCATAGCAATGAGAGGTTGAAAATGTCCTTGAGTACATCTACCAGTTGATTGGCACAAGTTCTCAGAGCTGTACTAGGTACTCCATTGGGCATACCGCCTTGCGAGGATTCACCCTCCTGAAAGACAGCCTGACATCACGAGGGATCTTCATGGCTGTAGTTATATTCTCTCTTTCAAAGTGGGTATAAAATGCATTGAGCTCGTCTGGTAGTGAAGCATCGCTGCCATTCGTGCTATTGGGTTTCGCTTTGCAGGTGGTAATGTCCTGCAAACCCTGCCAGAGTTGACATACATCCAATGTTGCCTCCAACGTCACTCCAAATTGTTTTTTCACTCTTGAAATAGCCCTCCGCAAGTCATACCTGGCTTTCTTGTACAGCCTGGGTTGCCAGACATAAATGCCGCAGATCTAGCCCTCAGTAGACAACAAACCTCCTGGTTCATCCACTGCTTTTGTTTTGAGAATGTGCAGAACGTAGGCACACACTCATCCACACAGGTATTAATAAAGTCAGTAGAACTGTGGCATATTCATCCAGATTCGAAGATGAATCCCCGAATGCAGTCCAGTCCACCAATTCAAATTTCTAAGAACCTCAAGAGTGTTTCCAGCATTTATTATTTTGGGGTACTTTGGACCACTTGGAACCTGCTTCATCTCACCAGGTCCCAAGTGAGTCAGCCCACAAAGCCGTCTGAACCTGGAAAATAAATAGGCAGACATTGCTGGAAGCCAGTATGGATCTGGGATGCCCCAGCCCTATTAAGTCCAGAGCTCGGAAATGTTTGGTGACAGGTGCTATATTGACCATGGATATCAGTTGACAGCACCACCAACGTGGTGGATGGTATCTTTGTAAGTATATCCGGTGCAGTTGGAATTCCTGAAAGTTTTGTGGTGCATGTTTAATCCAGGCCTTCAGTGATATTCATGTGGAGTTTTTACATTTTTCTGTGAGTTAAATGGCCCACATGGGGAGGTGAGTGGTAGAATATGGGTGGAGGAAAGAGTGGAACTAATGAAAATGTAGACAAAATAAAAAACAATGTGGGATGAGATAGAGTAAAAAAAAAAGTGCTTGAAGGTTTAGGTCAGTCATTGCCTGGCCAAACAGTGTGGCTGCACTGGGTGAGAACTTACCTGCTTTGTACATTTCAGGCTCAACAAGCTTGCCCTCTTTTAAAGGGTGCAGTCACAGTGTTAACTCATGCAGAAGAAAAGCACTGTGGAAGCTGGAGGATGGAAATAAATCAGAGCTTGCCAGAAGTACTTGGCTGGTCAGGGGACATTTGTGGAAAGAGAAACAGAGTTAATGTTTCAGGTCAGTGACCTTTCATCAGAAGTGAGAAGAGGTTATTGACCTGAAACATTAAATCTGTTAACTAAAGCTGGTTACTTTCAGCTGGTGCATGGAAGATTTGAAGTGAATGTGTATTAATAGTGAAAAATGTGATTGGCGCACAAAACTCGTGCACTGTCAGCAGCAGAACATACCGATGTGATCGGGCCAAAACATTTTTAGTGTAGAAATGAATTTCTAGGCCATGGATGCTTCGAATGATCCACCAGAGAGACCATGAGTTATCATGTCTGTGCTGGTACTTTAGAATTGTAGCATTAATCTCACTTTTTTTCCTGCATTGCTCCACGCATTTCCTATTTGACTATTTATCTACTCTCCATTGGAAAGCAATGACTTAATTGCTTCCATCCACCCTTTCATGGTGCAGTATAGTTCATTACATTATCTTATTACAAATATAGGGCTTTCATAAGACTTTTTGAGGCCTCCGTCTGTCAGGGTCAACTATGGATGTTGCTTCTTAGCTGTCTAGATGTGCAAACTGGGGCAATATGATATGAAGGGCAAGCTGTTGCCCATGTAGCAAGCTCCTCCTCTCCATGGAGCCTTTTGCTGTTCCGAAGTTTGGTCAATTTAAACACCTACCCTGATGGACTGAAAAGACAGGGTGTTGGGATCTGGGCTGAGAGCCGATTTCCTTCGTTCTCCGCAATGGGCACTCCTCTCTCCATGGTGCTGAGGCCATGAAGATCGCCTCAGCTGTTGTGCTCAGTGCCTGCTAATATGATGAACTGATAAGTGAGGTTTTGGGCCTACTTCCGGGTTCGGATCTGAGGACTCAATTTTGGTTCGGAATGCTGTTGTTCACTTCAATTGTTTCCATGATTTGTGCCTTTTTTTCTCTTGTGCATTGAGTGTTGGTCTTCTGTTTTTATTTTTACTTTTTTTCTTTAACTAGGTTCTCTTCGGTTTCTTGCTTTGTGGCTACCTGTAAGCAAACAAATCTCAATTTGTGTAATTTATACATTCTTTGATAAGAAATGTACTTGAATCTTGAAACTATGCAACTGATGAACCCAAAGGAACAGCATAAGGGACTCCCTCCAATCCAGGCAACATCCTTGTAAATCTTCTCTTCTCTCTCTCTATAGGATTCACATCCTTCCTGTAGTGAAGTGACCAGAACAGAACACAGTACTCCAAGTGAGGTCTGACCAAGGTCTTGAACCATCTACAACCACCCTTTGCCTTCTGTGGACGCTAATTCTGGATCCACAAAGCAAGGTCTCCTTGGATCCTATGTGTCTTTACTTTCTGAAGGAGCCTGGCATGGGGAACCTTATCAAATGCCTTACTGAAATCCATATACACTGCATCCACTGTTCTACCTTCATCAATGTGTTACTTCCTCAAAGAATTCAATCGGGCTCATAAGGCATGACCTGCCCTTAACTGGTCTATAATTTCCTGGGTTATCTCTACTCTCTTTCTTGAACAAAGGACCAACATTTGCAACCCTCCAATCTTCTTTCTTAATGTCTATGTGCTCAAGCATTTCAGTCTGCTGTAAGTCATCCCTACAACTGCCAAGGTCTTTTTCCTTGGCGAATACTGAAGCATAGTATTCATTAGGTACCTCCAGTACATCCTCCAACTCTGTGTTCACATTTTCACTATCCACTACTGCTGATTGGTCCTATTCTCACACGGCTCATCCTCTTGCTCTTCACATACTTGTAAAATACCTTGGGGTTTTCCTTATTCCTGCTCACCAAGGCCTTCTCATGGCCCCTTCTGGCTCTCCTAATTCCATTCTTAAGCTCCTTCCTAGCAACTTTGTAATTTTCTAGAGCTCTAACAGTACCCAGTTTTTTGAATCTTTCGTAAGCTTTTCATTTCTTCTGAACTAGATTTTCTACCTACTTTGTACACCATGGTTCTTTAATTCTACCATCCTTTCCCTGCCTCCGTGGAACATACCTATGCAGAACTCCATGCAAATGTTCCCTGAGAACATCTCCCAATTTATGCTCCTAAGTTCCTGCCTAATAGCATCATATTTCCCCCTACCCCAATTAAATGTTTTCCCAAATTGTCTGCTCCTATCCCTCTCCAGCACAATGGTGAAGGAGATAGAGTTATGGTCACTACCTCCAAAATGCTCTCCCACCGAGAGATCTGTCACCTGGCCAGGTATTTTCCCAATACCAGGTCAAGTACAGCCTCTCCTCTTGTTGGCTTATCTACATATTGCTTCAGGAAACCTTCCTAAACACACCAAACAAACTCCACCCCATCTAAACCCCTTGCACTAGGGAGAATACCAATCAATATTAGGAAAGTTAGGAAAGTCCCATCACAACAACCCTATTATTGTTGCACCGTTCCAGAATCTGCCTCCCTAAATGCTCCTCGATATCCCTGTTACTACTTTATACTTTATACTTTATTGTCGCCAAACAATTGGTACTAGAACGTACAATCATCACAGTGATATTTGATTCTGCGCTTCCCATCCCTGGATTACAAATATTAAATATTAAAAATATTTAAAATAGTTAAAAATAGGAAATATTATAATTTTAAATTATAAATCATAAATAGGAAATAGAAAACTGGGAAGTAAGGTAGTACAAAAAAACTGAGAGGCAGGTCCAGATATTTGGAGGGTACAGCCCAGATCCGGGTCAGGATCCGTTCAGCAGTCTTATCACAGTTGAAAAGAAACTGTTCCCAAATCTAGCTGTACGAGTCTTCAAGCTCCTGAACCTTCTCCCGGAGGGAAGAGGGACAAAAAGTGTGTTGGCTGGATGGGTCATGTCCTTGATTATCTTGGCAGCACTGCTCCGACAGTGTGCGGTGTAAAGTGAGTCCACGGACGGAAGATTGGTTTGTGTGATGTGCTGCGCCATGTTCCCAATCTTCTGCAGCTTTTTTTCTGTCTTGGACAGGACAACTTCCGTACAGGTTGTGATGCACCCTAGAGGAATGCTTTCTACAGTGCATCTATAAAAATTAGTGAGAGTTTTAGGGGACAGGCCAACTTTCTTTGGTTTTCTCAGAAAGTAAAGGCGCTGGTGGGCCTTCTTGGCAGTGAACTCTGCTTGGTTGGACCAAGTCAGGTCATTTGTGATATTGACCCCGAGGAACTTAAAGCTTTTGACCTGTTCCACTTGCACACACCGATGCAAATTGGGTCGTGCGGTCTGCTACTCCTTCTGAAGTCAACAACCAGTTCCTTCGTCTTGCTGACGTTGAGGGATAGGTTATTGTCTTTGCACCATGCCACCAAGTTCTTAATTTCCTCTCTGTACTCAAACTCATCATTACCTGAGATACGACCTACAATTGTTGTGTCATCAGCAAACTTATATATTGAGTTTGATGGAAACTTGGCTACACAATCATGGGTGTACAGTGAGTACAGTAGGGGGCTGAGTACACAGCCTTGTGGGGCACCGGTGCTCAGGGTGATTGTAGAGGAGAGCTTGTCCCCTATTTTTACAGCCTGGGTCCTGTCTGTGAGGAAGTTGAAGATCCAGCTGCAGATCTGAGTTTAGAAATCAGTTTATTTGGAATGATGGTATTAAAGGCAGAGCTGTAGTCAATGAAAAGGAGCCTTATGTATGCGTCTTTATTCTCCATGTGTTCTAAGAAGGAATGTAGGGCCAGAGAGTTGGCATCTGCCGTTGACCTGTTGCTCTGGTAGGTGAATTGCAAAGCGTCGAGGTTGACCGGTAGGCTGTGGTTGATGTGTGCCATAATCAATCTCTCGAAGCACTTCATAGCAATTGAGGGTGTCTATAAAAAGCACCCAGTAGAGTTTACTCCTGAAGCCTTACCCATGAGTAGATATAACCACAAAGCAACGAGGTCTGAGAATAGAGTTTTCCTTATCCTCGCTGATGAGCCCCTTCTGCCCAAATCATAAGACTTTACATGGAGTATTTTGTACACTTTTGATCTTGTTACATGAAAAAGTGCAGTACTGTGCAAAAGTCTTAGGCACATATACATATAGCTAGGGTGCCTAAGACTTTTGCACAGTACAGTATTTGTCAGTGTGGAGCAGAGAGTGAGTTTGTAAATTCAGTTGGAGCAATGGGTGTTGAGAATGATGAGGTGAAGTGCCCCAGGAGGGGTATGCGACAGGTGGCAGAGAAGAAGTGCAGGGGTGGGGGTGGTGGTGGTGGTGCTGGCGCGGGTGCAGACATATCCAGCCCTGAGACACCGGGCATGGTTATTCCATTACAAATAATGGTTTATTGATCATTATAGAATGTCTCTCTGGTGCTTCCTGCTCCATCCCCCTCCCTTCTCATTTTCCCGACTATAATTCCCCTCTCCCTGCCCCCTTCCCACTATCTGTCCACAATAGAGACCCATATCAGAATTAAGTTTATCATTGCTCACATATGTCATGATTTTTTTTGTGGCAGCCATATAGTGCAATACATAAAATTACTGCAGTACTGTGCAAAAGTCTTAGGCACCTTAGCTATATATATATTGATAGATACTTTATTGATCCCAAAAGAAATTCAATGTCACATTTGTGACACACTGTGTCACACTGCACAGATATACAAGTATACAAATATTAGAAGAAATATAAAGAAAGAATAAAAAAATAAGTTACCTCAAACAGTGTCTAAGACTTGCACTGTACTACATGTACTTGCCTTAGGTGAAGAACAATTAAGTTCACTAGATTGGTTGATGGGATGGAGGATTTGCCTTATGAGGAATCATTGAGTAGGCTCAGTCTATATTCATCACTGAGCAGAAGAAAGAGATGTGATCACATTGAAACTTAAGCATTTCTTACTGAGCTCTAGTAGATGGATATAGGGAAAATATTTCCTCTAGTGGAGGAATCCTGTCTGAGAATAAGAGGTGAGCCAATTTGGAGTGAATTCAGGAGAAATTTCTTCATACAGAAGGCAGTGAACCTTTTGGAATTCTTTTTCCACAGGCTGTTGAGATTCTGATATAGAGTTCATTCAAAATGTGATCAATAGATTTCTGAAGTAGAAAATCAGTCCTGATCTTGATTAATGGCGGAGCAGAACCGAAGGGTCAAAGGGCATATTCCAACCCCTAATTCTTATGTTCTTATGCACATTAAGTGTTGACTTTTGCCCGTTGAAAACCTTCATGGTTTTGAACCCTTCCGTCAAATCTGCTCTAAAGAAGACAGCTCAGTTTCTCTAATCTCCCCACATTACCAAAGTATTCCATCCTAGTTATGATCATTGCAGATTTCTGCTGCACTTTCTCTAAACCCTTGACATTGAGTTTGTAGTGCGATGCCACACATTGGCCATAATTCACTGAATCAGAGTCGGGTTTATTATCACTAACATATATTGTGAAATTTGTTGTTTTGTGGGAGCAGGACAGTTCAATACATTAAATATACTATAAATTATAATAAGAAATATATACTGTATAAAAAAGATAAATAAGTAGTGCAAAGCGAGACCAAAGATAGTGAGGTAGTGTTTGTGGATTTATTACCCATTCAAAAAACCAATGGTAGAGGGAAAGAAGCTGTTCCTAAAACATTGAATGTGCATCTTCAGGCTCCTGTACTTCTCCTGTGATGGTAGTAATGAGAAGAGGGCATGTCTTGCGTGGTGGGGTCCGTACGGATGGATGCTGCCGTTTTGAAGATAGCCTTAATGGTGGGAAGGCTGTGATGGAGCTCGCTGAGTTTACAACCTGCTGCATCTTTCTCCGATCCTGCGCAGTGGCCCCTCCATACCCAGACAGTGATACAACCAGTTAGAATGCTCTCCATGCAGAACACTGACATTTACTTTAGAAAGATGTAGTATCACATCCTTGTCTTTGTACGATATTTTTTCATGTTTCAAAGCCAAGGGTCATTAATAACATTGTAGAAGCCTTTTCAACGTCTCTAGCCATTTTGACAACTTCTCCCCAAGTTTCTCCATCTGTTTACCTACTTTCTGGTTGTGTTTATTTTGTATTCTGCCACATTTCTTTTACTCCAGTCTCCTCTGGATTACATTTCATTAACAATGAGTCTACCATTCTCATCACTCTCTCTAAAACCTCCTCGTTGTTGACTACATTTGAGTTTTGACTTATCAACAAGCATTGAAACTATGCACTAATTCAGGTGACTGGTATCTGTCAAAACGAACAGTGGTCCCGATAACATTTCCCCAGGAATGCCACAATGCGCTTTTCTCTGTAGGAAAAACAAAAACCATTACTTGGAACTTTCTGCCTCTTAACTGGACTCTACAACCCCACAAACTTAAACTTTGTCGACTTGTCTGTATTTTGTCAAAACCCTTTTGAAATCCCATCTACACAATTTAGTTACAATATTTTAATCACCTCCCTCTGTTAACTCATTCCAGTTATACAAACATGCTTTACAAAGTTCAAAGAACGTATATGTCACCATGTACAACACTGTAGTTCGTTTTCTTGCGGACATACTCAATAAATCCAATAATGTTTATAGAATCAATGAAAGAATGCTTCAACAGGGCAGACAACCAGTGTGCAAAAGACTGCAAACTGTGCAAATACAAAAAGAAAGGAATAATAAATAAATGAATAAATAAACAAACACGCTATAAATATTGAGAACATGAGATGAGGAATCTTAAAAGTGAGTCCATACGTTGTAGGAACATGTCAGTGATGGGACAAGTGAAGATGAATGAAGTTATCCCCTTTTGTTCAAGAGCCTGTTTGTTGAGGGATAATAACTGTTCCTGAACAAGGTGGTGTGACTCCTGAAGATCCTTCTTCCTGATTGCAGCAGCGAGAAGGTAGTGTGACCTAGGTGATGGAGGTCCCTGTTGATGGATTCTGCTTTCCTACAACTACGCTCCATTTTGATGTGTTCAGTTTGGGGTTGGCTTTACCTGTGATAGACTGGCTGTACACACTACTTTTTGTAGGATTTTCCGTTCAAGGGCAATGGTGTTTCCACACCAAGCTATGATGCAGCCAGTCAATATACTCTCTACCACACATCGATAGAAGTTTGTCAAAGTTTTAGATGTCATGCTGAATCTTTGCAAATGCCTAAGAAGTACAGACCCGACCCACTGTGACTTTCCTCTGGTAGGTCAACCCCCTGACAGAATCGAAAGTGATACACCTGTTGTTGACGGGGATAGTCTCAGGGGTACTATGCACTGGCTTCTTCATCCCTTTCCTCATCCTGATTATCACCCAGTTTTCTGTGTCCTGCACCTCAGGTATAACTACTTCTCCATATGTCTTATTTATCACTGCTTCACCTCTCGAATGATCTGGAGTTCATCCATTTCCAGTTCCATCTCCTTAACACAGTTTGTTAGAAGTTGCAGCCGGATGCACTTCTCACAGTTGTAGTGATCAGGGATACTGGAGGTCTTCCTGCCTTCCCACAAACCAACCACGAGAGCAGCATTACACTATTCTGCCTGACATCTCTACTATCCTAGCTGAGCAGAAATAAAGAAGAGAAGGAAAAAGTGCTTTTCTTTCCTCGACATTCTCTGAGTAAAGCCTCTCTTCGCTGAAGCCTCTGTGACTCAGAAGGAAAGGGGAAGGAAAGGTACGCTGTGCTGACAGGCAAGACATTAGTTAGGGGAACGGACATGAGGTTCTGTGAATGAGCATGAAATTCTCAGATGGCATGTTACCTCCCGGGTGCAAGGGTCTGGGATATCTCGGATCGAGTCCTCAGCATTTTTATTTGTGAGGATGAGCAGCCAGAAGTCATGGTCTATGTAGGTAGCAATGACATGGGCAGAACAAGGATGAGGTTCTGCATAGGGAGTTCAAGGAGTTAGGTACTAAGTTAAAGGACAGGCAGGAAGGCAGAGGGGATGCCATTGCTCTATTGGTAAAAAATGAAATCAAATCATTAGAAAGAGGTGAGATAAGGTGGAAAGGTGTTGAATCATTGTGGATAGAGCTAACATACTGTAAGAGTAAAAAGACTCTGATGGGAGTTATATACAGACCCCCAAACATCAGTAAGGATATGGCCTACAAATTACAATGGGAAATACAAAATGCATGCCAAAAGGGCAATGTTACAGTAGTCACAGTGGATTTCATTATGCAGGTAGATTGGGACAATTGTGTTGGTACTGGATTCCAGGAGAGGGAATTTCCAGAGCGCCTGCAAGATGGCTTTTTAGAGCAGCTTGTAGTTGAGCCACTAGAGAATCAGCTATTCTGGATTGGGTGTTGTGCAATGAACCAGAATTGATTAGAGAACTTAAGGTAAAAGAACCCTTAGGAGAAAGTGATCAATCATGACATGATCAAATTCACCCTGAAATTTGAGAAGGAGAGGCTGAAGTCAGATGTATCAGTATTCCTATGGAATAAAGGGAATTACAGAGGCATGAGAGAGGAGTTGGCCAGAATTGATTGGAAAAGAACACTGGCAGAGATGACAGCAGAGCAGCAATGGTTAGAATTTCTGGAACCAATTTGGAAGGCACAGGACACATACGTCCCAAAGAGGAAAGAAGTACCCTAAAGGAAAGATGACATTACTGTGGTTGTTGAGAAGTCAAAGCCAACATAAAAGCCAAAGAATGGGTATATAACAGAGCAAAGACTAGTGGGAAGTTAGAGGATTGGGAAGCTTTTAAAAACCAACAGAAGGCATCTAAAATGTCATTAAGAAGGTAAAGGTACAGTCGACGTTTCAGGCCGAGACCCGTCGTGAGGGCTAACTGAAAGAAGAGTTAGTAAGAGATTTGAAAGTGGGAGCGGGAGGGAGAGATCTAAAATGATAGGAGAAGACAGGAGGGGGAGGGATGGATCCAAGAGCTGGACAGGTGATTGGCAAAGGGGATATGGGAGGATCATGGGACAGGAGGCCCAGGGAGAAGGAAAAGGGGAAGGGGGGAAAAGCCCAGAGGATGGGCAAGTCAGAGGGACAGAGGGAGAAAAAGGAGAGAGAGAAAGAATGTGTGTATATAAATAACGGATGGGGTACGAGGAGGAGGAGGGGCATTAGCGGAAGTTAGAGAAGTCAATGTTCATGCCATCAGGTTGGAGGCTACCCAGACGGAATATAAGGTGTTGTTCCTCCAACCTGAGTGTGGCTTCATCTTTACAGTAGAGGAGGCCATGGATAGACATATCAGAATGGGAATGGGACGTGGAATTAAAATGTGTGGCCATTGGGAGATCCTGCTTTTTCTGGCAATGTTCTCTGTTCTTGAGAACATTGACTTCTCTAACTTCCGCTAATGCCCCACCTCCCCCTTGTACCCCATCTGTTATTTATCGCTTGATGTTGTGTACTTGGATTTTCACAAAGCTTTTGACAAGTTGTCACACGTGAGGCTGCTTAACATGCTATAAGCCCATGGTATTACAGGAAAGATTCTAGCATGGATAAAGCAGTGGCTGATTGGCAGAAGGCAAAGAGTGAAAATGAAGGGAGCCTTTTCTGGCTGGCTGTCGGTGAGTAGTGGTGTTCCACAGGGGTCTGAGTAGGGACCGATTCTTTTCACCTTGTTTGTCAGTGATTTGGATGATGGAATTCATGGCTTTGTTGCAACGTTTGCAGACAATATGAAGATAGCTGGAGTGCTAGGTAGTTTTAAGGTAATAGGGAGGCAATAAGGACTTAGACAGATTAGGATAATGGGCAAAGAAGTGGCAAGTGGAATACAATGTTCAATAGAAGAAATGAAAGGATTGACTATTTTCTAAATAGAGAGTAAATACAAAAAACAGAAGTGCGAAGAGACTTGGGAATCCTTGTGTGTGATTCCCTAAAGGTTAATTTGCAGATCGAGTCTGTGGTGAGGAAGGCAAATGCAATGTATGCATTCATTTCCAGAGGACTAGAATATAAAAGCAAGGATGTAATGTTGAAACTTTATGAAGCATTGGTGAGGCCTCTTCAATGGAGTGTTGAGAGCAGGTTTGGCCCCCTTAACTTGGAAAGGAGGTGCTGAAACTGGAGAGGGTTCAAAGGGGGCTCACAATAATGAATCTGGGATTAAATCACTATCATGTGAAGAGCATTTGATGGCTCCGGGCCTGTGTTCAGTAGAATTCAGAAGAATGATTGTTGACCTTATTGAAACTTGTCAAATGGTGGAAGGCCTTGATAGAATGGATGTGGAGAATATGTTTCCTATAGTGGGAGAGTCTAAGGCCAGCGGATACATCCTCAGAATAGAGGGGTGTCCTTCTATAATTGAGTAGAAAAGGAATTTCTTTAGCCAGAGAGTGGTGAGTCTGTGGAATTCTTTGCCACAGACAGCTGTAGAGACAGTCTTGGAGTATATTTAAGGCAGAGGTTGATAGATTCTTGATTGGTCAGGGCATGAAGCGATAATGGGAGAAGGCAGGAGATTGGGGCACAGAGGAAAATCGGATCAGCCATGATGAAATGGCAGAGCAGAGCTGATGGCACAAATGGCCTAATTCTGCTCTTATATCTTACGGTCTTATGGTCTTTTAAAGAGAGTAGAGCAGGGACTAAGCAGATAGCCTTGTGGTGCACTTGTGCTGATGGAGATTGTGGAGGGCATGTTGTTGCCAATCTGAACTGACTGGTGTCTGCGAGTGAAGAAATCGATCCAATTGCTCAAGGAGGTATTGAGGACAAGGCTTTCAAGCTTATTGTTTAGTTTTGAGGGGATGATGGTATTGAATGCTGAGTTGTATTAGATAAAGAGCATTGTGATATATGCATTTTTGCTGTCCATATGTCCAGTATTCTATTGAGTACTGTGTATTGCCATTCATTTATCAGGCTGTAATTTTCAAGAAAAAATTCACTTAGTTTCCTGTTGCTGTGTTTAAAATCTTTCCACTCACATATGTAACACTGTCACAGTTCAAGGTGTTGTGGTTCAGAGTTCAATTCTGATGCATTCTGTAAGCGGTTTGTATGTTATCCCTGTGACCACGTGGATTTCCTCCCGGGGCTCAGGTTTTCTCCCACAGTCCAGACAAACCTGTTAGCAAGTTGATTGGTCATTGTAAATTGGCCAGCTCAGCTTGCTGCTCGCGAGGTTTGCTCATTTCTGCCCTGATCAGAGGTTGTGGCCTGCAACAAATGGGCTCCTGGGTTGGCTGCACCTGACTTCGGGGCTGTGGGCTCACTTCCGTGAACTTCAGTTCTAAATGTTATCTGCTTACTTTTATTGTTCGCATGATTTGTCTTACTTTCTGGACTTTGCATGTTTGACAGCCTTTTTTTTCAATGGGTTCTCTTGGATTTCTTGGTTTTGTGTCTGTAAGGGGACCAATCTTTTTTTTTTAAATTTTTTTTAAATTTTATTTTTATTTGGATAAAGAATTCACAATTATCATGTACTTTTTTCACACATATAACCTTTTCCATTTTTTTATATGTATAAAACTACAATTATTTATACATTCTTAAGTACACATTGAGATGATATAAAAGGAAAATAAACATTTAAATAGATAATTATGTACTGTGGTAAATCTAACCTATTAGGCTAAGTAAAGGGGGACCAATCTCAAGATTGTACATCGTATACATACTTTGATAATAAATGTACTTTGAACTTGTGTCCTGTGATTAGGCTAAGGTTAAATAAGCCAAGTGGCACTGCTCGCTGGCCCTGTGGGGCCTGTTCCACGCTGTATCTCTAAATAAAATAAATTATGCTGACTGACCTACACCTCCTGGCATTATTCTGCTCTTGACAGTAACACGAAGATTCAGATGAATCTGAAGGAGGAGTTGTAAAGGAAAATAAGTAGGTCAAAGAGAGCATAAGTTAGTGGCAAATATGAAAGGGAATCATTTCATTTGACTGTACTAAAAGACATTCCATTCCAAGCGTTGTTATAGGAAGAGATTAGCAGGCAGGTAGAGGAAAATATTTAAGGATGTGCTCAAGGATTCCTTGAGTAAATGCAGCATCCCCACTGATGCCTGGGAGTACCTGGCCCATGACCACTCAAGGTGGGAAAGGAATGTTTTTTTCATGGCACTGAGAGACTTGAGGCACAAGCTGCCCTGTTAGGTATCCAACTCACCTGTAGTTACTGCATCACCTCAGGATCCACAACTCAGAGTGGGAGCCTATCCCTAAAGAGCAAAGGGAATCCAGAAGTCTTACAAAAACATATAAAATGCAAAGTATTGCTCAAACTAAATGAGAAGCGGATTAGAGTCAGCAATCTTTCTATGGAGGCAACAGATATGGTTGAGTGACTAAATGAGTACTTTCTAAGAGCCTTCACTAAAGAAGCTGTTGGAAATATCACATTAGTAGAGGAGCTAATGGAAAGATTTGACAGAGCAGAAGAAAAAGATGGGACTTGACATATTGTTCAAATAGAGATATTGCCCAGTACTGTTGGTTTATCTTTTTGATTGTGGAGGGACAGTGGTTCCGTGGACTCTGATGACAGTTGTCCAAGGACAGAAGAGAAATGTAGAAGACTGGAGGATTAGAATTTTACTTTGACTCATTACATCCCTTAGAAGCACATCTGGAAAGGTGTAACTGAACTGATGCAAAGTCTTGGACTTCTATGATCTCATTCTCCTCTTCCCAACACCACAATGTTTCAGAGTCCGCATTTGGAGTTCTCTTTATACGCTATAATTGTGACAGTCATTCATTGGTAATTACATGGAGTCAAGGATTGGTTTTCAGGACATATTTGTAAGCCTGATAGTGCCCAAGGAAGCTGATCTGGGGTTTGAGTGCTCTGCTACAGCTTATACGGTGGATTCTGGTTAATTAGGCCATTGGTTAATCAAGGCAGCTATTTATTTAGGACACCTCTTAAAGAGCAAAAATAAATCATTAAAACAGCCAGAGTTCCCTCAGTTTATTTGGGACACTGTGCCACTTAATTGGGGGAGGAGATGGTTGCTGAACAATTTCTAATTAAGTGTCAGTCGCGTACACTTGTATGACCATTAGTACATCATGCTTAGAGCGATGAGTTTTTAAGTAGCATCAGTTGTGTGAGTTTGAGTTCAAAAAGCTGTGGTTTTTTGCCACTGACAGTTGTCAAGAAATAAGCAGTAAATCAGTTCAGAACTGTTTTGCTCACCATGGTTTCAAGTACTCAGGCTTGGAGATGACAGAAACAGCTGGGAGTGAAAAGGAAATGATTTGACTGCTTCACCAAGTTAGGATCTTGAAGGTATCAACAATTATCTTGAATATTACAGTGAAAATGAAAATTTTGAAGATGCAGTCTTCTAAAGCATTGTATGAAGTTAGTGCATTATCTACACTAGGTGTCTGCACTAATTTGTTCATTTACAGTCAATCAAAAGAGCATGGAGATGAATTCCTCCATCGATAACTATTAGGAAGAAATACACAGTTTTGTAGTACTGTAGAGCTATTGGCATTGTTCTAATTTGTTCTGTATTTAATTTCAATACAGAGAGTATTATTCAGTTAAATAATAGTTTGCCATTTTTTTTACTTTTAACTATGTCCATGAAACTTCAGCTTAATTGGGCCAAAATATATATCGGTCCCGGTATGTCCCAATTAACCTGAATCTACTGTATATCTAAATGAGCTCGGCGCATTTGGGTTGTTGACTTGGCCTTGGAAGTGTTGTTTCTACCAGTCACAATTTTCTATTTCTGTCAGTATATGACTTCAGAGTATTGAGATCATGACAATAGGATGTAATCTCCTTGAGGCTTTTCTCCAAAGTCCAGTACAACCACTTGTTTACAAGGATACCTTTGCTACCTCTGTCTCTACTCTAAGCATCCTGATTAACCAAAGTATTGTAGGGCTTTTCAAATATCCATGGAATCTAACTAGATCAGAAAGCCTAGAATTGGTAAACTACTGTACTGGCTCTTGTTGTTTTCTACGCATTAGTGGAATGCCCCACTCCCAATGTGTCACCACCTTGACAAAATGAGAAAAAGGAGCATAGAAAGGTAATGGGAAAGGATTGGTATTGTTCAAAATCATGAGGGATTTGATACTGTAACTAAAGAAACACTTTCCACCGGAAGAGACAAGCTTAAGATAATTGGCAAAAGAATCAGGAGCCAGATGAAGAGAGCTTTTTTGATAAAGATTTGCTAATGTCCGGAATTTAATACATGAAAGCTGACTGGGTTACCTTCAGTGATAACTGAAATGGAGGCTGGAAGAGTACTTGAAAGCATTGAAAGAGGAGCAGGCTTGTGACTGGGACTGATTGGATAACTGCATGGTTTCTTGGTCATGAAGATCTGAATAGCTTCTCTCCTTATCTTATGATTACATCTTTGGCAAATTTTTTTGGCAAAACATAATTAGGATTTATCATGCATGCATGATATTCCACTTATTGGAGCTTTGTGTTCTGTGCTTGTGTTAGCAGTGTGCACAGCAGTATTACAGTTATAATGGAGAATCATTGCAACAATGATATGCATTTGTAGCAACTTCAACATGTTAAAATGCCCCATGAACTTTAATCAAGATTAAAATTGCTTTTAATCAAAGCGGGAGACATTAGGGCGGGCAGTTAAACTCTTGGTTAAATGAGGAATTTTAGAGTAAGTTACAGAGGGCAGTGGAAAATTTTAGGGAAGATGGTCCATTCTTTAGGATCTGGAGAGGCAAAATCATGAAGAGATAAGTGGAACAAGTGCTACACCTGCCCTTACACTTCCTCCCTCACCACCATTCAGAGCCCCAGACAGTCCTTCCAGGTGAGACAACACTTCACCTGTGAGTCGACTGGTGTGATATACTGTGTCCCGGTGCTCCCGGTGCGGCCTTCTATAGGTGAGACGCGACGCAGACTAGGAGACCGTTTCTCTGAACACCTATGCTCTGTCCGCCAGAGAAAGCAGGATCTCCCAGCGGCCACACATTTTAATTCCACGTCCCATTCCCATTCTGATATGTTAATCCATGGCCTCCTCTGCTGTCAAGATGAAGCCACACTCAGGTTGGAGGAACAACACCTTATATTCCGTCTGGATAGCCTCTAACCTGATGGCATGAACTATGATTTCTCTAACTTCCATTAATGCCCCTCCTCCCCTTCTTACCCCATCCTTTATTTATTTATCTATCGATTTATTTATTTATTTATTTATTTATTTATCCTCTCTTTTTTCTCTCTGTCCCTCTTACAATAACTCCTTGCCTGCTCTCCATCTTCCTCTGGTGCTCTGCTCCCCCTTTCTTTCTCCCTAGGCCTCCCGTCCCATGATCCTCTCCCTTCTCCAGCCTTGTGTCCCTTTTGCCAATCAACTTCCCAGCTCTTGGCTCCATCCCTCCCCCTCCTGTCTTCTCCTATCATTTCGGATCTCCCCCTCCCCTTCCCACTTTCAAATCTCTTACTATCCCTTCTTTCAGTTAGTCCTGACGAAGGGTCTCGGCCCAAAACGTCGACTGTACTTCTTCCTATAGATGCTGCCTGGCCTGCTGCGTTCACCAGCAACTTTTATGTGTGTTGCAAGAGATTTAAATACATTGCTGAGAGTTTAAAAGCCATTAGGATGCCGCACCTGGGCCATTTATTAACACGTTCTAAAATTTAGCAAATTTTACCTCACATACAGTATACCACCATGTTTCAGGGAGAAAGTGTTCATAGGAAACCCTTTATATCATGAATTTTCATAGTGTGAACCCTTGACAAATATCACATATTGTGTTTGTTAATTTTTTTCTCACATAAAATACATTAGAGTGAATTTTATTCTGTGTCTCAAGTTTTTGACAGTGATTTGTGTATTTCATAATGGGTAAATTGCCTGAAGTGCCATAATATTGGGATGCACTTTATTTCCACATCTGTATTACATTGAGTCAATCCAACAAGTAATTTTGGCCAACCCATAAAGCCATATTATATGGTTGGTAATCAGTAAATAGTACTGGCAATAATCCATGGAGAATGTAGAAACTCCAAATCCTGATGTGAAAAGATATTAATAAAATTACAGCTAATTCAAAGGCAGTTTTGATGCAGCTCTGTCATAATGAATAGGATATTCTAGAACCTTAGAAAAATTGTATTTTTATTGCTTGTCCGAGTTCTCCACTTCAATCAAAACTTTGCCTACTACATCCAACATAATATTCAGTACTGAAATCTGCTTTGATCTGCATGACTTAACTTGTTTTTTTTTTGTTGGGTTTGACTAACTGCTCAGTTTTAGATGCATCCCAAATTTATAAACTTTACTATACATGGAGTGGAAATTTGCTGATTTTGATTTAAGTTCGAAGCAGTTGCATTTTGTCAGGGCTTCTGCTGGGATAGGAGGCTACACTTTGTCAAGCATTTTACAACTTCTTTTCAGATCAATGCTGATTGCAATGTATGTTTATACTTGGCACCACATAAATGTGGAGATTGACACTTAGTAGTGGCTCATCCAGTGCTCCTGGCAGCAGGAGGCAGAGAGGACCTCCCTGTCACCTGTTGGGCTCTGGGGTTCAATCTGACAAAACAAAGAAAAATGCTGTGATTTCCCCCCCCCCCGCTACGCCCCTCCACCACCTCTCAATCCCTTGGGTCTCAGTCTGCTGGACTCTCTGAGTTGCTAAGATTTCTGTGATATTTCTAAAGAGACCTGCAAAAATTCCAGTTGCGTTCACCACTTATGAGGCATATGTTGGACTCTGTGCAGTGCCAAGAGCAGGGTCTTAACATTACAGTGACAGAGTAAGTGGAATTTTATCAATTGTGTAAGATGAAACTTGGTGGTGGGCCCAGCCCCAGATGAATCACTGAGTTAGGCCATTGCTAAATTTGTAGAATCTTGCCTCAGCTGCTTAATTTAGGAACAATCACTGCAGTGCTGGTGAATGTGTGGAGGAATGGTATGGTGGACAGGTATTTCGAGAACTTCACCACCATCTACTCTCTTTCCCTTCCCTACTGGTGGTTTAGTTCCTAAAATAGCATTTCCAGATATAAATCATACTCATGAGACATTCACCCTTCCAAGCTTAACTGGAAGGATGATGATGGCTCTTTATGGAAATCGAGTGCCAGCATTAAACTACTATCCTCACTGAATGCACATTGGCTGAATTGTGCTTGAAGTTTTCCAGCTTTGGGGCTCCAGAGTACCTCATCTAAATTATTTTCAGAGGCTGAATGCAGTACCAACAAAGGGTTAGCGCTGAAGGGACATTTTATCAGAAGCAGATGAGATGCCAGAAACAAGACTGCAGCTAGCTCAAGATCTGCATGTTCAGAGACTAACCCCAGTTATTTTCTGGCATTGATCTCAGGATCTTTTAGATCAAGTCCCAGATCAGTTCATAGTTTTAGTTTAACTCACTGTGTGCCCCTCAGCTACAGCTGAGAGAAAGACGCTTCCAGAATTTGTTTCTTCTACTTTACCCATCGTCATGTACTTTAGGCTGAAGCCTAGATACATTGGTTTTCAAATCTAAATGTTCTCTTTAAAGAACCAGAAAACCACTTATTGGCTGAAATGGGAGTATTATCCTCTCAATAGCAACACACACAAAATGCTGGAGGATCTCAGCAGGCCAGGCAGCATCTGTGGAAAAAGTAAACAGTTGGTATTTCAAGCTGAGAGCCGTCTTCAGGATTGGATTCCCAGCATCTACAGATTTTCTCGTGTTTGTGACTGTCCTCTCTATGATGCACAGTAGAAAATCACAGGGTTTGACAGGAAGCATGTTTTAAGTTAGGAATTCTTCTGTTTATGAAGAATGGTATTATCTTGCAATCTGAGTTTCAACTGAACAACTTTGAATCTAATCAGATGAATTTAAATATGATTGGATGAATATCTTCACAGTTGCTTTTGTTCTGCTTAGGCATACATTATTATTAAGCAGAGCAGAGACACAGAACAAAAGCATTATAAATAACTTCACTGTTTCAGTGATTAATTTGTCAAAGGTAGGATTTTATAATTATATGCAATATGATGCATCTATAATCCAATGTTTTCTGTTAAAATTCTTGGTAAAAACTGGGAATTAACATGCCAGTGCTACTTTTGAAGAAGATTTTGGAATTGAACACTCTGACTTCATCTGTAGTTTGTAATAACCATGAAATGAATTGTGACCTATCTTGTCCTGAAGGGACACCCACTCAAATTCTTCATAAAAGCAATGCAAATTATTTTAATTTCTTATGTTCTGTAAGGTAAAGTAAGCACAATTAGGAGCTAGATCTTTAAAAAAAAAGGTAGATCAATTATCCAGTCTGTAAGAAACTTAAAAACTATTGATCTAGAAATTCTATCATAAATACCTACATTTTTTCTATGTACTTTATCTAAGAATCTGTGCTTTCTCTGAGAGGCAATGTTCCAGAAATTGCAGCCAGCTTTTCCTGCATATGGCATCTTACACATGAGACTGCTGTATGCATATGGTAATCCTCGACTGCATACAATGATGTTATATGATGTTCATCAGAGGGTGAAACCTTGCTTCTGTATTATTTATAGTTCCTTCTTCTTAGTCTGTGCTCCAGGATTCTATTTCATTCATCCAACGTGGTCCTGGGCTCATCCTCCTTGATCATCCTTTTTTTTAAAGGTTTCAAAGGTACATTTAATATCAGAGAAATGTATGCAATATACAGCCAGTCCTGGCGTTACGAACGAGATCCGTTCCTAAGTCTGGCTTTAAGTCGAATTTGTAGATAAGTTGGAACAGGTACATATGGCTCTTATTGAGCATCAGTTAGTCAAATGTTTGTCTTAGTATGTAGTATTTATTTTACCTTTCGATGCAGCTTTTCTTTTTCTCATCATAAATGGCCTTGTAGCAGCTGAGGCCCTCGGTAACTGTACGGTAAACTTTGGTGAACCTCCCTGTGTTAGGATCTTGCTCCTCTAACTTTGCCATCCCTGCTTCAATGAGACAAAAGGCTTCAACTAGCTCTTTCGTCAAAAACTATTTCAGTTCTGGAGTTTTTAGGTCCCAGTCTTCTTCCTCAAATGCTATCATCACTTTATCCTTTAAAATTGTTCCGATTGTTGACCGACTGTAGCTTAACGTTTTTCCAATAACCGATGGCGTTTCACCTCTTTCCGATCGCTTTATTATTTCTACTTAATTTTCAATTGTTTTCCTTTTCTTTGCTGCATCACCAGCACTTGCATCGGATTTACGCTTTGGAGGCATGGTTACAAGGGTAAATAAGAGAAAAATTTAAGCCAAATATAAAGTTGCACACTCAATACAGTGTTAACGGCAACATGATCCAACTTAAAATGGCGGAAGGCATTCTCCTTCCTCGAGCCGATGAAATGCTGAAGTCGCACAATGTTTTCATGTGTGTCACAAAGTAGTGTGTGCATTCATTATTACGAACCATTGTATTTAACTCAAACTTTTAATACAATAGGCTTTATGGCAGTCCGTTCGTCAGTACGAGTTGTCCGTAAGTTGGACTTCGTAACCTGGGGACTGCCTGTACATCCTGATATTCTTTTTCTTCGCAGCCGTCCACAAAACAGAGGAGTGCCCCAAAGAATGAATGACAGTTAAATGTTAGAACCCCAAAGCCCCCCCCGCAGCTCCCCTCCACGCATAAGCAGCAGCAAAGCAACAATCCCCTCTTCCCCACCAGCAAAAAAAAGCACACTGATGTGCCACCTCCCAGTTACCAGAGTCTGTTAATGATTTTACAATCCTGTGGAAGTTGTAGCAGTTGGTCTCCATTACTGCTCTGCCAGCTGAGGGAAAATTTGCCTCACCATGTCCATTTCAGTAGAAGCTTCTGCCCAGGTGGGAGGTGGTGGTCATAAAATAATGCTTTGCGCGTGACCTTAGCCTTGATGTGCATTTTGTGTCAGATTATTAGGACACTGCAAAGAAATCCCGATTTAAGATCTGACAATTCATCACTGTGTGGAGATACAAGGGATTACCAGATGCTGCATTCTGGAGCAACACAAAAAACACCGAAGAAACTCAGTAGGTCAGGCAGCTTCTACAGAGGAAAATGGAAATTTGTCTCCCCAACTGTGACCCTTCATCTGGACTCCCTTCATCACTGCTCCATGTTGTGCGCATTAGAATATCATTTCCATGAGTTTTTGATCAAATCCGTCAAAAGTCGCTGGTGCAGTATCAATTCAATGTGCATTTTAGACCATAAAACCAGAAGTTATAGAAGCAGAATTGGGCTATTCGATCTATCGAGTGTCATTTCACCATGGCTGATTCATTTCCCTCTCAAACCCATTCTTCGGTCTTCTTCCTGTAACCTTTAACACCCTTACTAATCATCAACCTATCAACCTCCACTTTAAAAATAAGCAATGACTTGGCCTCCACGGCTGCCTGTGGCGATGAATTCTGCAGATTCCCCACTCTCTGGCCAAATAAATTCCTCCTCATCTCCATTCTAAATGGGCGTCGCTGTATTCTGAAGCCATGATTCTGGACACAGAGAATATTTTAAACAATCTATAGATTTTTGATTTTATAAGAGATGCACTAGCCAAGATTTATCCTCTTTTATCATTGCGCAAACAGTATTCATCCTATGTCACTGTATTTGTTAATTGTGCTTTGCATTTTCATATGGAAGTTTAAAAGAAGGAGTTTACTAAGGCCACCTAGAAGTTAAATTACAATCATATAATTGGAAAATTTTCAGGTGAAGGCAAATGGGAGTAATACTTGACCTATCCTTGACTGTCCATTCAAAGGAGATCTGAACGGCTCAAAACTGAGGAAGAGATTGAACAGCCCAAGGGCATATACACCTCAAAGTAGCACAATACTGGCAAATTAAAATTCTCTGGGCTTAAAAGGTCCAAAGGGAAGAGACAAAAATCAGATTGGTTGCTGCTTCTGGCCATAAATATGCCTTTGCCTAGGGCCAGCTCAGCCCTGTTGTCCAATTTGGTATCGGAAGCTTATAAACTGTAGTAAAGTCATTAACAGACTCCGGTAACTGATGTGGCTCATCAATCTTCATTTTTCACATTGGGCAATGGGAGGAAAATTACGTTTTGAAAATATCCGATACAGTGTGCAAAAAGTTATACTTCTGTTTTTCTTCTTAACTTTACATCTTGTTGATTGGCTAGAAAAAGGTTTTCTTTTTAAAAATGAATTGTCTTTTATAAAGCACGCAATCTACAAGCTGCTGCAACTCCGCTCTCTGCAATAAGCATTCACTTCCAGAAACTGTGTCTCGATTAAAGTGGATTCACTTCAAGATCTCCCACAGTTTTGCAAAGTAACCGATCTTATATTAGTAAACAGGTAGCAAGCTCACTTCCTGGTTCCCAGAGTGTTTGAGCCGCTGATATTGTCCTATACTCCACGGCCAGCACAGGTTCAGAACACACTCTACTTTTGTTCCTCCTTGCACGTTTAATGTATTCTTTGCAGTTCAGTTAATAATTTTTGGTGATAGATGAAGGAAATTGTTGTGTGTTATAGTTGAATGATTGTCATTCTGATTTGAATATTTTGGTATAAGTAATAAATATAGAAAATAGTTCCCAGTATCCTGACAAGTGCAAAGTGATGCATTTTGGGAAATCAAATTGAGACCGGATATGGACAGAAAATGGTTGTGTCTGAGGACAGCTGATGAGCATAGAGACCTGGGTGCTGAAGTCCATAGTTCCCTGAAAGTGGCAACATAGTCAGTAGGTTGGTGAAGAAGATACATGCTGTAGTAAACACAGGACATTCTGCAGATGCTGAAAATCCAAAGAAGCACACACAAATTGCTGGAGGAACTCAGCAGATCAGACAACATCTATGGAAATGAATAGACAGTCGATGTTTGGGGCTGAGACCCTTTATCAGAAACGTTGACTGTTTAGTCATTTCCATTGATGCTGCCTGACCTGCTGAGTTCCTCCAGCATTTTGAGTTTCTTGACGTACTGTAGTATGCTTGATTTCAAAGGTCAGGGCATAGCATATAAGAGGTAGGATATTATGTTGTAAAGCAATTGTTAGGACAGAGCACTGAGGAGTGTATTAGAACAAAGGATTCTGGAAATACAGATTAATAATTCCTTGAAAGTGGTACCACACGTAGATATGGTCTGAAAGAGAGCTTTTGGCACATTCGCCTTCATAAATCAAAGAATCGAGTATCAGAGCTGGGGTGTTATTTTGAAGTTGTATAAGACGTTGTTGAGACCAAATTTGGAGCACTGTGTGCGGTTTTGGTCACCTAGCTACAGGAAAGCTATCAATAAGATTGAAAACAAACGACAGAATCAACAAATTTGTGTTAATTACATCAGTAAGATTGAAAAAGTACAGAGAAAATTTATAAAGATATTGCTGGGACTTGAGAATCTAAGTTATGAGGAAAGGTTGAATAAGTTAGGACTTTATACTTTATACTTTATTGTCGCCAAACAATTGATACTAGAGCGTACAATCATCACAGCAATATTCAATTCTGCGCTTCGCGCTCCCTGGAGTATAAATCGATAGTAAATATTAAAAATTTAAATTATAAATAGAAAATAGAAAAGGGAAAGTAAGGTAGTGCAAAGACACTGAGAGGCAGGTCAGGATATTTGGAGAGTACAGCCCAGATCTGGGTCAGGATCCGTTCTGCAGTCTTATCACAGTTGGAAAGAAGCTGTTCCCAAATCTGGCCGTACGAGTCTTCAAGCTCCTGAGCCTTCTCCCGGAGAGAAGAGGGACAAAAAGTGTGTTGACTGGGTGGGTCGTGTCCTTGATTATTCTGGCAGCACTGCTCTGACAGCATGCGGTGTAAAGAGAGTCCAAGGACAGAGGATTGGTTTGTGTGATGTGCTGGGCTGTGTTCCCGATCTTCTGCAGCTTCTTCCGGTCTTGGAGAGGAAAGACCAAAGTTTATTACCCAAAGTGTAGAGGAATGAGGAGAGATTTGATAGTGGTATACAAAGTAATGAGGGCTTTAGATAGGGTAAATTCAAGTAGGCTTTTTCCATCAAGGCTGGGTGAGATGAGAACTAAAGGTCATCGGTTAAGGGCGGAAGGTGAAATGTTTATGGGACAACTGAGGGCAAACTTATTTACTTAGAGAGTAGTGCAAGTATGGAATGAGCTACCAGCAGAAGTGATGGATAAGATTTTGGTTGCAACATTTAAGAGAAGTTTGGATAAATTTATGGATGGAGGGCTATGGTCCATATGTGGGTTGATGGGTCTAGTTAGATTAACAGTCTGACATGGACTAGGGTGAAAGGGTCTGATTCTGTGCTATAGTGTTCTATGACTCTATTAGGTCACACCTGAAATACTGTGTGCAATTCTGGTCACTTAAGTGGGAAGGATGTGATTGTGCTGGAAAGAGTGCAGAGGAGATTCACCACAATGTAACTTGGATTAGAGGATTGGGGATATATTTGTTTTCCTGGAGCAAAACAGCATTGTTAGTATCTTCCTGGGTGTTTGAAGTGCTTGATGCAGGTACTCTATTTCTCAGAAAAATAGAGGGAGGAGAGTGAATTTTTGTGTGCTTCAGATCAATTTTGCGGTTTTGATTTTCAAATGCTCTTTGTGATATAGCCAAATGTTGTACTGAATCATCAAAGACAATAGGTTTTCAATAGGTACATTTAATCTCAGAGAAGTGTATACAGTATACATCCTGAAATTCTTTTTCTTCGCAAACATCCACAAAAACAGAGGAGTGCCCCAAAGAATGAGTGACAGTTAAATGTTAGAACCCCAAATCCTCCTCCCAACTCCCCCTCTCCCACCAGCAAAAAAGTATATAGGCACCCCCGCCCCCCCAAGCACTCAAACATGCAGCAAAGCATCAATAAAGACACAGACTTGCAGTATCCCAAAGACTACACGTTCACCTGGTAATTTGACATACCACAGTCTCTCTCTCTCTCCCTAATAAAGGAAAAAGAGGTGTTCCTGTTTCACAGCGAGAGGGGAGACATAACAAACAACTCGCTGATTTATGGTGTTAAAAGTCTGTTGCGTTGCTTTTTCCGAGCTCTGTGCCCAAAGAACTCGCGTCTCTGGGCACATAATCTCAGCAACCAGCTCGCTGCTTCCGATCTTCCGCGTATTCTCACGACACATCAGGCAGTGGCACCAGCCTCCAATCAACCCATCTCCAGAGCCACAAAAATTTAGCATCTTGAAGGCGTCCTTGGCATATTGAAAAGCAGCCAGTCTTGAGGCCCCGAGAGCGGGTCCCATTTCCGCAAAGAAGTGAGGTCAGTGTGTAACTCCAGGTCAGGGCCTTCAAAAGAACCTTGAAGAGGGGAAAAAGAGATATCAGAGTTAGAAATAGAGCTGTTTCCAAAGATGCAAGCAAAGTTAGGTGCCGTCATCCTAAGTTCCGCCCCTCCGAGTGGAATTTCTTTATGGTGATGAATGATGAATTTCATCATGAATGAGATTTGATAAGTGGTTTTCACGTTCTCCAGTTTTGCGTTTATTTTATTTCATCTTGAGTTACAGCACGGTAACAGGTTCTTTGGCCCAATAAGCCTGCGGCACCCTATTACACCCATGTGACCAATAAACCTACTAACCTGTACATCTTTGGAATGAGGGAGGAAACCTGAGCGGCTGGGGGAAATCCATGCAGTCATGGAGAGAATGTACAAACTGTTTACAGACAGTGGCAGAAATTGAACCCATCTGGCTGTTGTGCTTTGTTCTAGATCTGTATTGATTAGGATTAGACAGGTTGGTAAAGGACAGTTGAGTCCAGAATTTTTAATAGCAATGGCCATCTGTCCTATACTTCAGTGCATAATTCAGCCATGGCTTGGACCTCAGCCTCCAAATATCTTTTGGATGCTGCAGCTCAGTGGCTCAGGTTAGAGTGACCTCAACTCTGAACTGAAGGTGTTTTTGATTGTAAATTTTTCTAGTTTGTTAGATTAGCTCCATTTGGTGGGTAACTTGTTGAAGGTGAAACATAGTATTGCTGTGAGGAAAAATTGAATAAAGTGTTGGGACAATGGTACCACCTTGCTTGACATCAGTCTTCACGAAAATTGTTGTGGACCAATAGCGTCATAAAAATATACAACACCCTCGGCTCATCTCGTTCATGCCGACAGTGATTCCTATCTCACGCTAAACCCATTTACCCACAATAGGTGAAGATCAAGACTCGCATACAAGCATGAAGCACGCATGGGATGAAGATAAATCTCTGCAGACAGCAAAGTTTCAGAAGACTGCGTCAGAGCCCCTCTCGATTGATGGAGTTGATTGTCGGCACGTTATTAACTTCATGGTGCTTGTGTCTACTGAAGGGCTACAGCAGACAAATTCTTAAATCGAAGATTTAGCCTCACTTACAATTGCTTTGAACCAAATGACAATTGTAAAGCATCCCAATGGGACGTATGAGACTGCATTAGAACACAAGACTCTTATTGTGTCTTCATGGACTGAATTAGGAACCCCCAGCTTCAAAGTCCAGTTTTCTAGTCACGCAGATGCCAGAACTGCAAAGATTGAAGCAACCAGATAAATCTTTGAAGTGCTTTAAAGTACAAGCAGACAAGTGGGACTAATTATATCATTCATGCTGCAAATAGCCCACTATCACTCCGATGATACAACCTGTCTGCAGGAAGCAAAAAATTAAATCTAAGGCCTCTGACTGAAGACTGTCAAGCGTGAAAAGAACTAAGTTATACTGAATGCTGTGAAAAGTTGCATGTGTAGAGCTCCAATCTTGCAGCAAGAATGTTTTTAGTGATATAATTTGGCATGGAGGAAATTTTAGCACCTTATAGCAATAAGAATATCAGTGATATATTTGCAAGTAGACACTTCAAAGCAGTAAGAGAATCAGTGTTTTACAGTAAGTTTTACCCATTGCAGTTTCTAAGCTTAGCCAAAACGACTGGGGTGCAGCTTCTGAATATATAGCCACTTTTTTGTCCTTTATGCAAGTAGCTGGAACATTGTACTTTCTTTTACATCTTGTGTTGCTGCATTAGAATGTTTTACTATAGACTATGAAAAACACTCCTCATTGTATTTTAAGCTTAATAATTACTTCAGATTGCATTGACAAAAATAATGCTCAGTTCTTAACAATTGAGTTCTTATAGTATCATAAGGTAAAAACTGAAGGTTCATAATTGACTATAAGAGCAGCACGGTTATGTAGTGGTTAGCACAATGCTTTACAATACCAGCGGCCAGGGTTCAATTCCCCCCTCCGACTGTAAGGAGTTTGTATGCTCTTGCCGTCATCGCGTGGGTTTCCTCCGACAGCCCAAAGACATACCAGTTAGCAGAATAATTAGTCATTATATATTGTACTGTGATTAGGCCAGGATTAAGTTGGGGGCTGCTGGGCAGTGCTGCTTGAAGGGCTGGAAGAGCCTATTCCGTGCTGAATCTCCAAAAATAAATTGAATGAAATGAGTTTGATGTGGGAAATGAGTAAAAGTGCAGAAGTTAGGTTAAAGTCTTTTCAATAAATATGATTGTATGTATATTTTTAAGGCCAAGCCAAAATAATTTTCCATTAGTTTTGTTGGATTTTCTTTCCTGCTTTTGTTAATAAAATTGCTGGGCGGTGGATGCTTCATAAGGATTAATGAAGGAGGAGAGGCACTGAAATTTAAAGAGGTAATTTGTAGTGAATTTTTTAGGTAAACAAATTGTCTTCAATTGAATAACAACAAGTAGGCATGGGATATGTGAAGTATTTAACCCTGCCTTTTTACAACTAAGTGTTCTAGGTATGAGATAATTTTGACATGAGTTTTCTTAAGAAATTGCAAACTTATGTGTGGAATTTTCAACTGTTTCCTCTGTAATAGTTTGTAAGCTCTGGCCTGCTGAGCAAGTGTATGCAAATTTTCTGACTACATCAAACAACACTTCTTACAGTTTCACAGTAATTATTCTGGTCAATTATTTAATCAGCACGATCAATTAATTAACCAGCATTTAAACCTGGTACAGGTTTGGCACATCCATTTATTTCAATGAGCAGGAATGGCTGTTGGGGAGAGAAGCAAATTTCAGGTAGTTTACCATTTTGAATAATTGATTTAAAGATTAGTATTTTATATGCATTAATTTTTACAATATTAAATTTGCTGTAAAATACAGTTCTGAGGGTGGGGCCCTACCACATGCCAGTTATAACTATGAGATTTTGCTGCACTTAGGATTGGTGTTTAAAAAAAAGGGGGCCCCAGTGGTTTGCAGATGTGGATATAGTGGGTAAGGAGTAGGTCTGCACTACCAGTATTGCAAGTCATGAAAGGAATGGGAGTCGTAACATGGACTAAATTAAGTGTTAGAGCTTTTCATTTGCATAATGTACACATTGACTCTCCATTTTCTGTAAAAGCATTATCAATAATTTTATTGTTTGCATTTTACACTGATAGGATTTTCTGTTAAGGTAATATTGTGTATTTAATATTTCAGTAATATTTGAGTTAAATTGTAAATATGTTGCTTGATTACGCATTCTTTATTGTTTAAATAATTCATTATGGTTTTATGTACGAAGTACGTGAATTGCATTCATCACCGTGCCACCATGTGCTCGCCTCGCTTATAGAAAACATGAAGTTAGACCCACTTTCTGGCCCTGTGCTTTATGCTTTTAATTAATTTTATGTTTTGGAGTCACTAAACATAGCAGTGGCAAGGAGTTACTTTTAAAACATACCCGAGACGGCTACCTACCTGTGGAAGCACAGCAAGAAGCTGGAGGAAAAAAGAGCACAGTGAGAAACAGATGAGTAAAAAAACAGTGTAGCACATGCTTCTTTGGGAGGAGAAGACATTCGAGTTTAAAAAAAGGCAGAAAATGGAAAAATTCATGGGTTCATAAACAATGAGTACTGAGTAATAATCATTAAAAAAAGTAGAGATGGCTGGCTACATTGGAAAGATTGATGCATTTATTACACAAAAGATAACTGGAATAAGTATACTGAACGGATTGAACAGTATTTTAAAGCAAATGGAATAGCCAATGGGAAACATGTACCAATTTTTCTGTGTGCATTGGATTTAAAGGCGAACAGTTTGCTTAGGAGTTTGACTACTCCAACCAAGTCAGCTGAAATGAACTTTGTTGATACTGTGAAAGTAATGCAGGAACAGTTAGAACTGAAATCAATGTTGCTGGCAGAATGCTTTAGGTATCGTAAGTGGAATCAAAAGGAATAGGAGTCCATTTTAACGTACGTATCCGAATTGAAGAGAATGTATGTGCATTGTCAGTTCAGTAATGGGATGATGCTTTGAGAGTTTGTTGAGTTTGTGGAATCTTTCAAGAAAGTATTAAAAAAATGCCTCCTAACTGAAAGGCAACTCACATTTAAAAGAGCAGTTGAAACAGCTGTATCAATGAAAACAGCAGACAGAGAGAGACGCAATTGAGATTGCAGTCAGGAATGAAAGTGAGTGTGAACAAAATTGCAGAGTCTAAACAGAAACCGGCCTAGCTGAACAAATTTTGTTACCGTTTTGGCAGGGTATCATATACACCAGACCAATGCAGATTTAAAGGCGAAACTTGTAGAAAATGCAACAAATTAGAACACGTACAAAGATTATGTCGGGCAGACAGAAATAAATAGACTGCACAGGGAAGAGAAAAGGCTAAAAATCAAGTTACAGTTTCAAAAAGAGCACTAATCTGCATGCTGTTTATGAAAGAACTGGTAATGATGAGAATGACACAAGTCTGGGTACCCTTGAGATTTACAATGTGAAAACTAACAAGAGACAAGCAATATGGCTTACACCAGAAGTGAACGACGTTAATTGAAATGGAATTGGACACCGTTTTGGCTGTTTCAGTCATTCCACAGCATAAGTTGAACAGCATTTCAAAGATACTGAACTGAAGCCTGCAGATATCCAACTAAGAACTTGTACTGGAGAAGAGATAACTCCTGTGGGAATGACATTTGTTACAGTGAAATACAGCAACTAACAAGCCTCATTGGGCTTGCATGTGGTAAAAACAGGAGGCCCAGCATTGTGGGGATGTGAGTGGCTGAGACAACTACAACTTAAATGGAAATCCATCCACCAGTCGCATGCCACATCCCCTGAAGAGAGTCTATTGAAAGTGAATTAAGAAAGGTACTGATAATTCCTCAACTGTGTCCATGCTGAATACTAAACAAAATCTGCAGATGCTGGAAATCCAAGCAACACACACAAAATGCTGGAGGAACTCAGCAGGCCAGGCAGTATCTATGAAAAAGAATAAAGCTGACGTTTTTGGGCTGAGAAAGGTCAACTGTACTCTTTCCTATAGATGCTGCCCGGCCTGCTGAGTTCCTCCAGCATTTTGTGGGTGTCGCCATGCTGAATACTTTTGGGCAGCAGTTGTCCAACAAAGGGCAAACAGGTGTCGGTGCGAACCTCTACGCCTCTATGGGAAAGCATACTGGACCAAGGAAGGACCATGCTTCTCAGAGGAATTGTGAAAGTGATGAAAGCAGTGGTGCAACTACATCAGCTTTTATAGCCAACATATCTTAAAATGCTTATGATATGTAAATCAGACAGTTACTTCTGAAATGTGACTTGATTTTAAGATGGAAGCGAGTTCAAAAAGCTTCAAGAAAGTTGCAAGCATTCGGCTTCTTTGAGTATAAAGATCCTGAATCTACTCTGTGAGCATTAAGATTATTGCATGAGCTTCAAGTGGGAGACAAAGTAGATGCTTGTCAAAGTAGACGCAAAAACCAAAGCTGAGTTGGATGAATAGAAGGCCAAAAAAAAAAGGAGTCAGTGAAGATAAGAAAACATAATTTGTCAGATGATGTTGTGGGTAAGGAAACCAAGATGAAAGATCAGGTCATAAAGGAAGCAATTGAAGGATTAATAAGAGAATACTCCAGTGAACCAAGTGCACCTTCCCAAGATCAAGATGCACATCCTAGAAAGAGGAAATAGCAAGGAGTTATAAAGGAGAAAAGAGATGAGGAAAAAATGTGAACAAGAAAGAGAAGGGCATGAAAGAGAGAAGGAACATGAAAAGGAAAAATAAAGTGAATGAAATAGATCCAGAGAGAAAAGTGGAGAAAAGGAGAAGAAAAGCAGCTGAGCTGACAGAATCACTTCTTGCAGCCTCAGTGTCAATGCCTACAGCCACCACAGAGGAGGCCCCAGAACCTGAAATTGTCTCACAACCACAAATCTCACCTGCCAAGCAGATTGATCCTCCTTGTCAGGAAGGACGTTATTCCACAAGTGTAAGAAAGCCTCCACAGTGATTAAATCATTAGGTCTGAATGGGACAACTAAAAAATTTACTACACCATGGATGTCTGTATGGTAGTTGTATTATATCATCTGCTTTATATATAGTACATTAAGTTGAGATGCATTCTATATTGAGTTGGAGTTTATAGCTAAGCAAGGAGTGTATTGTTTGTAATATAACAGTAGTATTTGAGAAATATTTTAAATACTGGATATTGTTTGATTTAAGTGTTGTTTACATAATGCATTGCAGGTTATCTGTAAAAGTACGTAAATGGCATACATCATCATTCCATCATCTGATTAGTGCGCACCTTGCTTAGAGTAAACACGAAGTTACACTCGTATTTCAGACTCCTTTTTTTACAATTGATTTTTTGTTTCAAAGCTACAAATCATAACAAATATGATTTTATAATTTATTTTAATAGTTCTCCTTTTTCAGAAGTATTTAGAGAGTTAATAGTGTTAAAATGAAGTAGGAATGTGTTATTTGTAATAAAACTTTTTTGTAATTTTTTCCATATTCTTCTTATTTGAGCAGAACCATAGAGGGACAAGCTACAAAATGGCTCCTAACTGATAATTATTTCCATGCTAAGCACATGATTTGAAAGATGCTAAAGGTACACTATGCCAGTAATTGTATATCTTGGCCAACCTTGGCTCTCTCCTTCAAACATGTTCATGTTTGACTTAATTCTGTTGAAGACTGACAAGACAGCTGCAAAATTGTCACATCTTTTGTACTTGTTTGCTAAAAGTTTCAACACATCTAGCTTCTGCCCAACTGGAGTTCCTGATTGCTTAAAATGGTCTTTGCCATCTCTCGTGATCATTTGGAACTGCAAAGCAATAGATACTTGGAATTTAAGTGTCATGAAAACAAGTGATTGGTTTACTGTACAAAAATAATTAAAATATGAAAATATGGTTATATAGTTTTTACATTGCCCATGTGCCCATCTATAATCTGAACTCTTTCTCTGCTAAGACAAAGAAACTTAGAACGTAGAACTGTACAGCACAGGATCTGGCCATCCAGCCCAAAATAGCTGTGCTGACCACAAGGCCAAGTTCAACTAATCCCATCTGCTGGAACATGGCTTATGCCTCACTGTCCTGTGCTTGTGAATGTGCCTATCTAAATGTCTCTTACATATTTTGATGGTATCATCTTCCACCAGCTCCCCTAACAACACGTTCCAGGTGCATACTTACTGATCTGTGTATATATTTTTAAAAAATCTTGCCTTGCATATCTCTTTTAATCTTTCCTCCCTCACCTTAAAGCTATGTCCTCTGGTGTTTGTCATTTTGGCCCTGGGAAATAGACACTGACTTTCTTGCTTATCCATGCCATTCATAATTTTATATACTTATGTCAGATCACTCATAAGCCTCTGATGCTCCATAGGAAGCAATCGAAGTTTGTCCAAACTCCCATATAGCAAATACTCAAACCAAGCAACGTCCTGGTGATCCTCTCCTGCACCTTCTCCAAAGCCTTCACGTCCTTCCTGTAATGCAACAACCAGAACTGAACTCAGTACGCCAAATATGGCCTAATCAATGTTTTATACAGCTTGTCATTGTTGTCTAATAGACTCACTTACTGGTAAATGCCTTAGTTTTGAATCATCCATGTATCTCAACATGGTATTTCTGAAGCCCAAAATTAAATTATTTCCATATGGAGAAAGTCAAAGTGGATTCAGTGTTATTCCTATGGGACAGCATTTTAATTTGAGCAAATTTTAATTACTTGATTCTCGTAATTTTCTTAGAAACCAACTTTTTCTCCAAATTACTCCATTTCCTCTTGTACAAATAATTGTGCAATAAACTGAACTGATTCCACAAACTATAGACTCACTTTTAAGGACTCATGGTCTCAATACTTATTTATGTATTTATAACTTCTTTTTCTTTTTTTGTATTTGCATATTGGTTAGCTGTTGCCTGTCTTTGTTGCGTGCAATTGACTCTATTATGTTTCTTTGTATTTACTGTGAATCTCATGGTACTGTATATGGTGACATATACAGTACCATGCAAAAGTCTCAGACATGTATATACAGTTAGAGTGCCTAACACTTTTGCATAGTACTGTATTTGTGCAGTAGAGAGGGGGTTTGTAAATCTGGAAGGAGCAAAAGATGTTGGGAATTGCAAGGGTAGGGCATTGTGGGAGGGGTGTGGGACAGGTGGCAGAGGAGGAGTGCCAGGTGAGGCGGGGGGGGGGGGTTGGCACAGTTGCAGACACCTCCAGCCCTGAGGTACCAGGCAAAGTTATTTTATTACAAACAATTGGTTTATTGATCATTACAGAATGTTTCCCTTGTGCTTCCTACTCTCTCCCCTCTCCCTTCCCCTTTTCCCAACCATGATTACCCTCTCCCTGCCCCCTTCCCATTCTCGGTCCACAATAGAGACCCATATCTGAATCAGGTTTATCATCACTTACATATGCCATGAGATTTGTGATTTTATTTTTGTGGCAGCGGTACAGTGCAATACATAAAATTACCGCAGCACTATGCAAAAGTCTGAGACATCCTAGCTATTTTTCTGTGCTTAAGACTTGCACGGTACTGTATGTGCTTAGATAATAAATTTACTTTGAACTTTGAACATGAGATGCTCAATAGAAACATTCAATGTCTTATTATATGCCTGATAAAGCACATGTCTGCTGCGTTTATAGAGTTGACCTTACTTTTGCAGTGAGATTTCAAAAAACAAAAATTACTGTCTTTACCAAGTCTAACTTGGTTGAAATTTTAACTGTGCTGAAAGAATTTGGAAGCCTCAGCAACGTGAAGGAGAGAAACAGCCAGAGTGCCAACTTTTGAATGAAATGGAATGATCCCTAAAGGAAAATATAGATAGCGGGTCAGAAAAGGATCAAGCTCAATTTATACTGCCTCTAGCACTCACTAATGAGGTTCTTAATAAGTCAGACACTCAGTTTAAAAACCTTAACTTTCCCATGTTTCATCATTATTTCCTTTGGTACATGAGGGTGGGTGTATGCGTTTACAGTATCCAGTTCATTAGTCAAGAGAATCATTATATCTTCTGGATGAGACCATTATAGATGTAGATATTGGGCAGCATGAATGAAATCTGGAATGTAAGGCACATGGAAACTAATTTTTCAAGTTACTGATAATCAGTAAACACAATTGCAATTGATACGACAAACTTTGTAGCAGTGAATTACAGCCTTAAGAAGAGAAGGGAAAACAACAGGAAAGGGTCAACTCCTTATATGCTATGGCTTTGAAGCATATGTGGATAATATTGCTGGCATAATCTAATTTTGATGTTTTCTCATATTTGAGTTATGATATTGACATACAAAACAGTTCAGGTTGGAATTTTAGATTCTTTGTGAAGGTTCCAAGATTTAAAAGTAGGAATCGCTAGTTACTTCTGAACCAATTTTTGCTGTGTAATTTGATTACTAAGGTAGAATTCGGCTGACTCGGGGGATCTCAGTGGGGAGTTTTACTGGCAAAGTTAGAGAGTACTTTAACCCTATTTCAGTTAGAGCTCACTGGGTGTGCACCTTCCCCAAGGCATGGGATAATAGTTTGATCACTAAAATAATTACTTATATATTCTGTTGTGAAGTTCATTTAAGGTCTAAACTTGCTTGATTGTAGGTTGTACATGACAACCACTTTGCAGATATTCTTGGTGCTTGGCCGACAGTTTATTTGCATAAAACATCACAGATGAGACATTAGGAATATTTCAGCATTGCAGTCGATGAAACCTTTTATACTATTATTACAATGAACAGCATACATTGATTAATACAAAATCAATCTTTGTAGTCCAAGAAGAGCACAAAGAGCACGAACTACCCAATGATAGGAACTTGATTGCACATGCATACTCTTAGGAGACATGATATAGATTTGGTTCCAAACAAGTAAATGGAATTGACTAATTGATGTCTAAGCTGACATACATACTTTGGCTAGAACCAACACAAAAAATATTTAAGGACTGTGTATTTGTTTTAGTCATGAAAGAAACAGATTTAAAAACTATACACGATTTGTTATTCCCCTTTATCACCAGTAGTATCCAAAATTGTATTACGAATAAACTCTTCTTGGGCTTCCAGTCGTATGTAGGTATTCATTTTAACTGACGTTTTCGGTAGTATATAGACCCCTGTCGTACATCCCTTCTGACTGGCTAGTCTTCATACAATCAGGTTTCCGCTGTCCCACCTTGCTTACATTTGAATTACAAACCAATTTCCCCCGGGATCAATAAAGTATGACTATGACTATGAATTCCAGTTCTTACATAGAGCGAAACCTTCATCTTTGTTAAAATTCTTTTTCTCTAGTTTTATTTCAATGGCTTCCTTCACCACAATTTTAACAAAGACAAAGGTCTCACGCTATGTAACTTTGTTCTGTGAATCCTTTTGATTTCCAATGACTAGGCTTTGGAATGTTCAAAATATTTTAGTTTTTAGTCAAAAAAATTGCAAAATTATCCAGAATGTGTTTCAAAGCTAGGTGTTAGATCAGAATGAGGCACCTATACACATCTTAGTTGGTAATATTGAAGCTAGTGGAATGATATATTTGGATTTATTTTAGTGATAAATGCAGCAATGTGCAAATTATGCAAGAGTAATGATATTAGTATATTAGCAAGCAACAAATTATTTTTCCTTGAATTTAAAGTACTTTAGTTTGCCCATAACTTTTTGAACTAACCATAAAAGTACTGCAAGTTATTGCTATATGACTGTGGATAGCTGATGGCTGATTAATGTGGTGGTATAACACACAAATGAGTAAAAGACCACTGGTATGAACTGCTGCTCCAGAAACATATTAATGAGGGCAGGCTGCTTTAGGATATATTATCCAGAGCAGAAGTTCCAAACTAGTTAGTCAAGTTTTGACTGCCTGAAGATAGTCACACTGCAATGCCCCATTTTTTTTCCCTCTTTACAAAAGCTGCAAGGTTAGAATTAGTTTGAAAGCAGCATTAAAATTAATAAATAATTTCTGATTGTAACACATCTTTAATGAAAGTAGAACTGAAAAACTAAACCATAAAGAAATACTTGCATCTTCAGTAGATTCAGATCTTCCAATTTAAGGCTGAGGTTGTGGTTATGCTGTTATACTTCAATATAATAGAAGAGACTGAGAGGACATTTGATTGATGTTTTCTCTGTTCTGAAATAATAGCACCAGTGTTTGGTGTTGAGCAATTGTGTTTATCAGGGAGATAATTAATTGATACCAGACTTTTCAAACTATATCTACTTTTTATATATATACAAATCTGGCACAGCATGAAATTTAATGTGGTTCATAAGGAAAATGGATTTCTTTTGGACAGTGCACTGGTAACCAAAGCATATCTATTAATGATCATTGTCAGAAGACTAAAAGTAGAAGTTGAGAGAAATCTACTTTCACTCTGAGGGTCATTTGAAGATGGAATGCCTCATCAAACCCAGTGGCGGAAAAAGGTTTTATCATCACTTTCGAAAAGGGAAGAAGATAAATATTTGAAAAATGAAAATTTAAAGAAATGGAGAGAGTGGATAACTCAGCTGTCCAGCTGAAGCATAGTGAGCTAAGTGATCTTGTCTGTGCTTTAAAACTTAATGGAGGTTGGTTATAGCAACAGAAACCAAGCAGAAAGGCTGTTAAAATGTGATGAAGAGCTTATCCATTCCATTCTCATTTCAGTCTGGACAAGTGTCGTTTTAAATTGTAGGAGACAGAAACACTTGCTGGATATTAATGGGATCTCCAGTCCAGTATGCAGATCAAGGTCTGATGGCATCAGTAGGAGTTGAGTGTCACTCTTTGAGGTTTGGGTTGGATGTTTAGGCACTGGATTGAGGGCCAGGAGATCACTAGCAAGGTAGGCTTACTGCATTTATTTGAGTCCACTGTGCAGGAGAAATCCTCCGAGTTTCACAAAGGAACATCTCACCTCTCCTCCCAAATATCCCATACAGGCAAGGTAAAGTTATACAAACACTTACATTTTTCCTTTGGGTTCTGGCTCTGAACTTAACCTGCTTGATATAAATAATGCTCTGTTGCAACTTGATCATATCCTGGCTTTTCTAATGAGACCAGGTTAGAAGATCCTGGTTAAAATCAACTGAATGTTTTCAATTTCTATACTATGTCTATTTACAACAATGTAAAATAAACTGTTTCTAGAATGTAACTCTTTCAAAGATGAAAAGGCCCACAATTGGTGACAATTGATTGGACATTTGACTCTCTTACCAGTATCTGCAAGGAACTGTCAGTCCTCTCTATATATATCCAACAATCCCATTTGCCTGCTGTTAACTACCTTTGTGGTATGTTCACAGAATTTTTTGGCCGAGGTAGAGCTGCTTTTATGCAAAAGCCTTTCAAACTTGCTTCAATAACTCTTTCCTGGTTCTTTATTGGAATCTTTTAGCAACTACCCAGGATGGTTAGCCACTGGAGAGCCTTTCTCCAAACTCTGAGGTGATAATTTGTACTCCAACATCTATTGCCTTCTTGCATGTCTCTTAAAGCACTGGATTTCAATGATGGAAATTTACTCCCAACTGATTATAAAAGGAAGTAAACATCACCATGAACTGGGATGCACTTTTTGCATATGGCTCATTTTCCTATTTAATTATGGTTCCAATTACAAATATAGAAGTAATAAACATAAGAAATTTTGCAGATGTTGTAAATCTTGAACAACACACACAAAATGGCAGCAGAACTCCACAAATGAACACTCAACATTTGGGGCGGAGGCCTTTCAGTTGGAACAGTGGAAATGTCAAATGTTCTTTGCCCTTCATAGCTTCTGCCTGACTTGCTGAGTTCCACCAGCATTTTGTGTGTGTTGCACAGATGTGAAAGTATTCAGGAATATCTGTAGAAATAGGAATGAATTATTGCAATACAGTTTAAAGGACTGCAAGCAAAGAGAGAAAGGTGAGAATTGGGAAACAAAGTCTTTATTCAAGATTGAAGGGCTAAGAACAAAAAGGTAAAAAAGAATTCTGTGTGTACTCCTGTACCTGAGGGCAAGTGATAGAGCTATCAGTATTCAACCCACCAGGTTATGTGTGTTGCACTGGAGCTGGTGCTGGAGGAGAATGAGCGTTATATGCAATGTTCCATTGACACTTACAGTACTGATCTCTGACAGCCTCCCAGCTATAGTGTGATTTTACTAAATATTATTCACAAAAAGCTAGTGCTACTCAACAGGGTTTAATTTAGTTTGGTAAGGGGTTGGGGCCTAAAACAGCAGTGTGGCAGACAAGGAAGTTGAGACAAATATAGAAGTTAAAGGCAGGGTAGTGAGTGTGGAAGATCTGACAGACTAAACGGCATTGATTTTAGTGCAAGAAGACTGACAGGTAAGGCAGATGAACTCAAGGCACGGATAGGTACTTAGGGTACTGATATTATGGTTATTACACAAACATGGTTGAGGGATGGGCAGGATTAGCAGTTCATTGTTCCAGAACACAGTGACTACAGACAGTATAAGATTCAAAGTACATTTATTACCAAAATATATATGCAGTATACAACCCTGAGTTTCGTCTTTCCACAGACAGCCACAAAACAAAAACACCATACATCAAATACCCTACTTGCAAAAAAAATCACAAAAAAGGCAAAAATGAGTGAAAAACTAAGGCTATAAAATATCAAACCATATTGAAATAGTTTAGGAATCTTCTGTTTAGTTCATTTCTACTTAGCACTGTGTCGTACATTGACTATAGACCACAGAGTCAGTCCATTCTGATCAAAATTCCACAAAATAGCAATAAAAAATGGAGTAACCAGAAACCAGGTTCCCGTTTTAATGGTGTGTGAAATATAGAGGTGGGGGTGAAAGGCATGAGGCAGTGGAAGTTGATTTTTTTTCAGTAGGGAGTACATGATGGCAGTTCTTAAGGAGGATATTCCTGGGGCATCATCCGGGCAGACTATATGAGTGGAACTTAGAGTAAGAAGGGAGTGATCACATCAGGATTGCACTGTAGGCTCCAATAGCAGACATTAGTGCAAATAAATAGGGAGATGTAGAGAACTGTAATAAAGTTGTAATAGTCGTCATCGTTATGTCCCGTTTCATATGATGTGGGCAATCTTGTTCTTCCCAAGAGGATGACTTCTTGGCAAATTTTTTGACAGAAGTGGCTTGCCATTGCCTTCTTCTGGGCAGTGTCTTTACAAGACAGGTGACCCCAGCCTTTACCAATACTCTACAGGGATTGTCTGCCTGGCATCAGTGGTTGCATAACTAGGGCTTGTGATATCCATCACCTGCTCCCATAGCTTCATGTGACGCTGATTGGAGGTGGGTGTCTAAGCAAGTGCTACATCTTACCCAAGGGTGATTGGCAGGCTAGCAGAGGGAAGGAGTGCCTAACACCTCCTTTGGTAAAGACATATCTCCAACCCACCACCCGATTGTTAGGTAGTTTTAACTTTCCTAATATGGATTTGGTCAGCCATAGTGCTGAGGGTTTGGATGGGATGGAATTTATATGTATCCAGGAAGGTTTTCACAAGCAGTATGTAGAAGACTATCAGAGAGGGGGCAAAATTATTTGGAAATAAAGTAAGGTAAGGAACTGAGGTGTCAATGGGGAAGCGCTTTGGGACTTGTTACCAAAGTTTTATTAGTTTAAAATTGGAGTGGTCCACAAATTAAACTCCAAAATTGAGGCATGACAGATTTCGTAGCTCTTGACAGGAACTTACAAAGGTTGTTCAGGAGAGGCTGTTTGTAGGTGAAGGGACATCTGGTAGGTGTGAGGCTTTTAAAAGTGAGATAGTGAGCTATTCAAGTGCAAAAAGATTCGTTTGTTTTATTGACTATACAAAAGCATTTGATAAAGTGAAGCACAATAAGTTATTTGAAATATTACAGGAAACTGTAGATCTAGATTTGAAAGACCGCTCCCTAATCAGAAATCTGGACTGGGAACCAACTGGTGCTGTAAGAATAGATGGAGAAGTGAGTCAGTTTACGAATATCAAGAGAGGCATTAGACAAGGGTGTATTTTCTCTCCTAATTTGTTTAATGTGTACAGTGAAACAACATTACAAAAAATAAGAGAATCTTGGGAATCAAAGTTGGCGGTGAAAACATCAATAATTTCAGGTATGCGGATGACACTGTGTTAATTGCAAGTACAGAGGAAGAACTACAAAACTTAATTGATATAGTTGTTGAAGAAAGTGCAAAAATGGGTCGATCTATCAATTGCAAAAAGTCAAACTGTATGGTGATATCCAAAAAAAAAGGAGAATCCTATCTGCAGGCTGAGAATAAACGGGGAAGACATAAAACAAGTACAGAACTTTTGCTACTTAGGAAGCTGGGTGACATCAGATGGCAGGTGTGACATGGACATCAAAAGAAGAATAGGGATGGCAAAAGACACCTTTACAAGAATAAAGAGTATACTGACCAACACTAAACTAGGCATGACAACCCGCTTCAGAGTACTGAAATGTTACGTTTATCCAGTTATGTTATATGGCTCAGAATGTTGGACAATATCTGGTAACATAAGGAAATGAATTGAAGCAGCGGAGATGTGGTTTTTGAGGAGGATGCAAAGAATATCATGAACAAAACGAATATCTAATGAGGATGTCATGAACAGAGCAAGCACAAAAAGAGAAATAATGTATGAGATCATGAAAAGACAACGTAACTTCATTGGACATGTGATTAGGAAAGAGGAGTTAGAATGCATGGTAATTATGGGAAAGATTGAAGGGAAGAAATCAAGAGGAAGCCAAAGACAAATGGTATGGGGACAGCAACCAGAGAACTGGAAATGAATACCAATGAATTGATCCACTTGACCCAAAACAGGAGTGTGTGGGCCAAGGCAGGCAAAGCACAAACTGGGCATGGCACCTGATGATGATGATGAGTGAGAGATCAAGGCCAGCACATTCCTGCTAGAGCAATGGGTGAGGCTGGCAGTATTAGGGGACCCTGGTTCACAAGGGATACTGCAGCTCTGGTGATGAAAATGGATACACATATCAGGTATAGGCAGCTGGGATTATGATTAAACTCCCTTGAGGAGTTTAAGGGATGTAGGCATACACTTAAGAGGGAAATCAGGAGGGAATAAATGGGGATATGAGCTAGCTTTGGCAGATAAGGGAAAGGAGAATCCTAAGGGATTATATAGGGTCATATTTGGGAAGAAAATAAGTCCCTTAAGGATTAGTGCGGCTGTCTGTGTGGAGTGAGAGGGGTGGCTGAGGACTTGAAGGAATATTTCTCCTCAGTATTATTATTGTGAAGAAAGACAGTAGATAGAGAATTCAGAGAAGAGAATAATTACGTCTTGAAACTTCCACATTATGAAAGAGTAGGTGCCAGTGATCTCAAAAAACATAAAGGTCGATAAAGGCAAAGGGTCCATTCAAGTGTATCCTAAGACACTGTGGGAAATTAAGAAAGAAATATGTGGGGACCCTAGAAGACATATTTGTAATGTCGTTAGCCCTGAGCGGGGTGGTAGGTGAGGACAAGGGGAGCACTATTTCTGGTGGCTATTCCACCAGCCTCCGTTTCCAGTACATAACTCTGTGAAACTTCTGTCATCTCCAACTGGATCCCATCATCTTTCCATCTCCCCTCCCCCCACTTCTTACTTCCACAGTGATCCTCCTTATGTGACTCCCTTGTTCATTCATCCCTCCCCACTGATCTCCCTCCTGGCACTTACCTTTGCAAGTGGAACAAATGCTACACCTGCCCCTACACTTCCTCCCTCACTACTATTCAGGACCCCAAGCAGTCCTTCCAGGTGAGGTGACACATCACCTGTGAGTCTGTTGGAGTCATATACTGTGTTCAGTGCTCCCGGTGTGGCCTCCTGTGTATCGGTGAGACCCGACAGATTGGAATGACAGCTTCACCGAGCACCTTTTCCTTCTTCCATGGCCTTCTGTCTCCTTTACCAATTTACTTCCCAGCTCTTTACTTCATGGCCATCCCCGTTCACCTTTCACCTATCAACTTGTGTTTCTCTCTTCCCCTCCCCCCACCTTTTAAATCTACTCCTCTGTTTTTCTTCTCCAGTCCTGCCAAAGGGTTTCGGTGCGAAACGTCGACTGTACTCTTTTCCTAGATGCTGCCTGGCCTGCTGAGTTCCTCCAGCATTTTGTGTGTGTTGTTCTGAAGTTATCTACCTACTGCTCCTTCAACGAGTGGAAAGTCATAGTTCATTGGGTAGATCAATTACCATCGTCGCAGGGATAGCAGGAATAGTCAATAATTGCAGCTTTTAATAAATGTGGCAGCCTTTTATTTTATTTCACATTTGGAAACATTGAACTTGAACGATTGTATCTGTCATTTATTAGCTGGAATATTTGGCCACTGTTTTGTGAGATCATTGTGAAGATTCGCTAAAACAATTATAGGAACGTAAGGCAAAAGTAACCAGGAAAGACTTAACAAGTGGTCTGTAATTGCTGGGAAAATAAAAGCTGAGAAATCGCTGGAAATACTCAGCTGGTCAGGAAACAACTATCGAAAGGAAGAAACTTTTTATGTGTTTGGGTGAAAGCCCAAGCAAGTCTTTGACTGAAAAATTAGTCCAGTGTCTCTCACCATATATACCACCTGGCTTGGTTCATGTTTCCTGATTTTTCTGTTTTCAGTCCAGATTTTGAGCATTTGCAGTTTTTTTTTAAAGAAATCTGTTAAATGCATCTAAATTGTAAAAGATTGTGAAGGCAGAAGAGTGAAAGAGATGGTGAATCAACAACGAGAAGCCATAAACTTTGGATGAACACTTAGGAAACAAAATGAGAAATTGGACATAGATGACGATTTTTCTGTGACTTCGCTGAATTAATTTGCTAGTAACGCCACGCTTGTCGGTGAACGTGCAGAGATGATACCTGCACAGCAATAATTGCATTACAGTCTCACCATTGCAAGATCATACCATTAAGTGGCGACTGTTTGCATGCAGCTCCAATGGGAATCATCAAATATTCCCATTGAGGACTACCACAATGGAAATCCATGGTCACAGCCATAGATACTTCAGTTAGCGGCATTGTTTTAAGGCATTTAAAAAAATCACACTGACGCTTTTCCTATCTTGGCAGGAGATTTCAACCAGGCCAGCATGAAGAAGTCTCCGAACAATTACCACCAAAATAGCGCCTGTGGAACCAGAGGAGCCACCATACTTGACCTCAGTTGTACCACCATCAAGTACACGTACTGTGGCATCCCATGCCCACACTTTGGAAATTTTTATTTGCGTGTGCCTGTGTGCGTGCGAGTGTCCGTGATGATGTCTTTTTCATGGCTTTTTACAAGGCGCGGAGCGAGAGAGAGAGAGACTGTGTGACACGCCACCCCTCACACAGACATTTTCACAGTATTTTCCCTTTATTTTACGAGATCGAGTTGCAATCTCGACACTCAACCCGGCATGGATGGAAAGCGTACTCGGGAGCGGACCCGACTGGTTTCGAACCCGGGAACCTCTGCTCCCAGGTCTGGCGCCGATGTCATTGCGCCACCAGCCGGACACTTTGGAAATTTTGATGACCTCACTGTACTTCTACTCCCAGCGAATAGGCAGAAACTAAAGACCACAGCAGGTCCAAGAAGGTGTGGTCAAAGGAGGCAGAGGAGCACTTACAGGGCTGCTTTGATTTGGTGGGACTAGACAATATTCAGGGATTTATCTTTGAGTCTGAATGAATATACCACAGTTGACACAGACTTATTCAAAATTTATGCGGATGAGTATATGCCTTCAAGAACTTATCAGACATAGCCAAATCAAAAGCCAGGATGAATCAGGAGATTTGTAGTCTGCTGAGGTCTAGATCTGTGGCATTCAAGACTGGTGATCCAAAACTAAACAAGAAGTCCAGGTATGATCTACAGAAGGCTATCTTAAGAGTGAGAAAACTATTCCAGTTGAGGTTTGATGTGGAATTAAATGCAGTGACAAGGTTTGTAGGCCGTTACTTGCTACAAATCAGAACCTAACATCATGAATGGCAATGATGCTTCACTCCCTGATGAGCTCAAACCCTTTAGGCATGCTTTGAAAGGGAGAATAAAACTGCATCTATTAGAATCCCTGCAGCATGCGGTGACCGTGTGCTGTCTGTCTCGGAGGCTGATGTTAGAATGCCTTTCAAGAGGGTGAAGCCTCGCAAGGTACCAAGCCTTGATGGTGTATCTGATAGGGCTCTGAAAACATGTGCCTACCAACTGGTGGGAGTGTTCAAGGACGTAGTCAGTCTCTCACTGCTGCATTTGGAGGTTCCCTCCTGCTTCAAAAGGGCGACAGTCATTCTAGTGCTCAAGAAGAGCAGGGTGGGCTGTCGCAACAACTATTGTCCAGTGGCACTCACATCTACTGTGATGAAGTGCTTTGAGAGATTAGTCATGATTTGAATCAGCTCCTGCCTAAGCAAGAACCTGGACCTGCTGCAATTTGCCTATCGCCACAATAGGCCTACAACGGATAAGATCTCACTGGCTCTCCATTCAGCCTTCGATCACCTGGACAATAGTAATACCTACGTTATGCAGCCATGTATTGATTACAGCTCAGTTCAATACAATCATGCCCTCAGTTCTATACAACAAGCTCCAAAACCTGGGCATCTGTGCCTCCCTGTGCAACTGGATCCTTCATTTCCTCACCAGGAGACCATTGTCTGTATGGATCAGAAATAATATTTTCTCCTTGCTGACAATCAGCATTGCCACAACTCAAGGTTGCATGCTTAGCCCACTACTCTACTCTCTCTGCACCTCCCACTGTGTGGCTAGGCACAGCTGAAATGCCATCCATAAATTTGCCAACAACACAACTATTGTCAGCAGAATTTCAGATGGTGACAAGGAGGCGTACAGGAGTGAGATAGATCAGCTGGTTGAGTGGTGTCACAACAACAACATTGCACTCAACATCAGTAAATCCAAGAAATTGATTGTGGACTTCTGGAAAGATAAGTTGAGGGAACACACACCAGTCCTCATTGGGAGATCAGGAAAGGGTGAGAGGTTTCAAGTTCCTGGGTGTCAACATCTCTGAGGAACTATACTGGGCCCAACATATTAACGCAGTTACAATGAAGGCAGGACTGTGGCTATATTTCATTAGGAGTTTGAGGAGATTTGGTATGTCACTTAAGACATTCACAAATTTCTGCAGATGTACCATGGAGAGCATTCTGATCGGTTGCATCACCGTTAGTGCACAGGTTTGGAAAAAGCTACAGAAAGTTGTAAACTTAGCGAGCTCCCTCATAGGCACTAGCCTCCCCAGCATCCAGGACACTTTTTAAAGGAGATTCCTCAAAAAAATGGCATCCGTCAGGAAAGACACCCATCACCCAAAGTTTGCCCTCTTCTCATTTCTCTCATCAAGGAAGGAGGAATAGGAGCCAGAAGACAGACACTCGATGTTTCAAGAACAGCTTCTTCACTTCTGCCATCAGGTTTCTGAATGGACAATGAACCCATGAACACCTCCCCAGTATCTTTCTCTCTCTTTTTGCATTATTTATTTATTTATTTTATATATACTGTAATTTATCATTTTTATTACTATGTATTGCAATGTACTGCTACTGCAAAACAACAAATTTCACAACATATGCCATTGATATTAAAGCTGATTCTGATTCAGTGTCTTTCACAATCTCAGCACTTCTCCTTACAACCACCCCAGGTTCCTGTAAAGTAAACAAGGGATAAAGAGGTTGGCTGCCTTTCCAGTGCAGCAGAGTCAGTGGCAACTCTACGTAAGGACAGGGTCATTCAGTCTCAATGCGTTTATCAGAACTCAATAACCATCTACCTCTAACACATCTGTAACTTGGCTGATATCAATGAGGCTGCATCTGTTCACGTGTTATATCTTGACACAAGTGAGCTCATGGTGATGAGAAACCCTCAGCAAATTCATACAGTGTATTGGAAATCAATTTTAATTGCAACAATGTTGTGGATGCAAGCATTACATTTAACAGGAAAGGAAGGTTGCTTTAATAAGATAGTTTGAATGGGATCTTAAGAACTGAAGCATGCAGAGGAAAGTGTGAAGATAAGGATATAATCAAAACTGTTGTTTAGTAACCAGATGCTGTAGTCGTGAAAAGTTAGAATGGGTGGTATCTGAGTAGCCAGGTAACCAAACAAATATTGAAAAATAAATACTATGGACTTTGTATGTTTGTCTGTGTGTCTGTGTTACTCTGGATTTTCAGCATCTGTAGAATCTCATGTGTTTATTCAAGCATCATCTTCCTTTCTGTTTGTGGTTAGAATGCAAAAGACAGACGTCTGGACAATCCATTGATGGTTTGGCCAATCAACTTATAAGTTTGGTTCAAGTGTCACCGGCACTTGGTCATCCTGCACATTCACATAAGTTTACATTTTTTCTCAGTCTCTTAATTGTACTTGTTAATTCTATATGTATTCCAAAATTTACATAACAAAGCTTCTCTGTGAGGTAAGGTGGCAGTGGATAAAGAACACTGTAGCTATTCTTGAGAATATGGCTGAACCTTGTAATAAAGCCTTGAGACAATAACAATATATGTAGTGTTCTCTTTTTTTCCCCAGAAGAATGTATGGTATAGCAGTATTTATCATGTGCACAAAATGCTGGAGGAACTCAGCAGGCCAAGCAGTGTCTATGGGAAAGAGTAAACAGTCGACGTTTCGGGTCAAGACCCTTCATCGGGACTGGAAAAAAGAGATGAGAAGGTGGGGTGAAGGGAGGAAGAAGTCCAATGTAGCAGGTGATAGGTGAAACTGGGAAGTTGATTGGTGAGAGAGATAAAGGGCTGGAGAAGGGGGATTCTAATAGGAGAGGACAGCAGGCCATGGATGAAAGGGAAGAGGGAGGAGCACCAGAGGGAGTGATGAGTAGGTAAGGAGATGAGGTGAAAGAGGGAAATGGGGAATGGAGAAGGGGGTCAATTACGGAAGTTCAGGAAATCTGTGTACTCCCCCTTCACTTTCTTTCATGGCCTTCTGTCTTCCATCAGATTCTCCCTTCCCCAACCCTTTATCTCTTCCTCTTCCCTTTCTTCCATGGCCTTCTGTTCTCTTCTTTCAGATTCTCCCTTCTCCAGCCCTTTATCTCTCTCACAAATCGACTTCCCAACTCTCTACCACATCCCTCCCCCTCTCCCGGTTTCATCTGTCACTTTACTACCTTGTACATCTTCCTACCCTCCCCCCATCTTTTTCCCTGGCTTCTCATCTCTTATTTCCAGCCCTGGCCCGAAATGTTGACTGTTTACTCTTTTCCATAAATGCTGCCTGGCCTGCTGAGTTCCTTTAGCATTTCGTGTGCATTACCTTGATTTCCAGCATCTGCAGATTTTCTCTTCTTTGTAGTTCTCATGTGAATCAGATTGTGGTTTCCTTAGAATGAAATACTTTTGGGTTCAGGCCACATTTATACATCGGATAAATGCCTTACCAATTTTGGACCAACTTATTGGGTTAAATTTTGGGTTGTTCCAATATATGATTCTGCCCCATACACAGCAGTACTTCTCCATTGGGCAACTCCACTCATCTGTGTGGTGATGTCTTGTTGGTGCCATACTTATCTGGGACAATTGGAAAATCAGTGGAAGATATCTCTGCGTACAATATGATTTTCAAGAAGTGAACTGTCTATCCCAACTGAGATGGCAGTCAACAGTCTGCTTTTCAGGGTGAAGGTGTAATTTTATTGAGTACCCATCCATTTTGAAGATTACTGCAGATAAGGTCATACCGCTGAGTACATGCTGACCATCAAACACTAAAGCTACCTATATAAGAAAGTTCTAGTCATAAAAGATGTTGTTTCTTCTGCAAATAATATTTGTTGTTACATCCTAATGTTTGGCTCATTTGTTTCCTACCTGATGTGTGAGTCATCTGATCAGTTATCATCCACTTCATTGGACAAGTTTTATTGCAGAAGACATTTGTGGTGGTTGATGTAGAATCAGAATCAGGTTTATTATCGCCGGCATATATCGTAAAATTTGTTAACTTTGCAGCGGCAGTTCAATGCAATACATAATATAGAAGAAGAAGAAAATAATAATAGTAAATAAATAAACTTACAGTATGCATACATTTAATAGATTAAATATGTGCAAAAACAGAAATAAAAGTGTATTTTAAAAATTGAGGTAGTGTTCACAGGTTCAACGTCCATTTAGGAATTGGATGGCAGAGGGGAAGAAGCTGTTCCTGAATCACTGAGTGTGAGCCTTCAGGCTTCTGTACCTCCTACTTGATGGTAACAGTGAGAACAGGGCATGCCCTGGGTGCTGGAGATCCTTAGTAACGGATGCGGCCTTTCTGAGACACTGCTCCTTGAAGATGTCCTGGGCAGTTTGTAGGCTAGTACCCAAGATGGAGCCGACTAAATTTACAATCCTCTGCAGCTTCTTTCGGTCCTGTGCAGTAGCCCCTCCATACCAGACAGTGATGCAGCCTGTCAGAATACTCTCCACAGTACAACAATAGAAGTTTTTGAGTGTATTTGTTGACATACCAAATACTGACACATTTGATGAAATGAAGTAAATAATCAAAAATTTCTTGTTGGTGAAATTGGCTCTATTTTAGAACTTTACCTGGTTTTGTATATAAGTTAGATATAGCTGTTCACTGGATTTCTGTCCTGTTTGTAGTAATTTCTATCTTACGAGTGTGTGTGTGGAAGCATTGCACCGGACTGTTGTTAGTTCAGTTGATGTCATTGTTAATCAACAGCTCTGCCAGCACAGAAAGTAACCAGCAAAGATTTTGGATCAGAGGGTTAGAGTGAATAAAAGCAGATCCCAAAATTGTAATGTAAGCTCTTGCAACAAACTTAGTCCTTGCATTGAAATATTGTGGCTCTCGCATTGCTTTGTAAAACGAAGTGCAGTGCAGATCTAATCTCTGATTGTTAACTTTTAACATTGTGAAAATAGCCTGAACCGAAAAGATGACTTTACATTGCTAATCCAAATCACTGTGAGAGAAACTACGTTATGTCCAAGAGCTTGGAATTTGATAAAATTGCAGTCAATTGAATGGTGCTTCATACGGCTGAACTCTGTTGCATTGCAACATGTAGGATACCCATATCTATACTAACATTTAAATAGCAAGGCGTTTTCATGCACAAACTAATGCTTTACTGAGGTGGACATAGATTTCAGCTAACAATATAATTCAACTCTTAGTTTACTGCATTACATATTGCTACAGTAAACGTGACAGGAAAGTCTTCTATGAACTACCGAAATAATATTGACTATACACATAAGGTTATCTGTGGCTTGTATTCAAGAATCCCTCCCCCCCCCCCACAAGTCTACTGTCAAAGCAATGGTTATTCCAGTTCTGAAAGGATTTTGTCTGAGCATAATATATAAAAGGACATTTAGTAGTTGGAAAATATTTTAACTACAGTGTGACCTACATATCATTGAATATGGCATGTGATTATACAGTTCGCTTATTGTAGCATAATTTGTATTTTAATTTGTCCATTCTTGAGGAATTATAATAGATCTCTCCATTCTTATATGCAAGTGCAGGTGCATAATATATATGCATATCTTTGAGTGTTCCTTTTAAAAGGACTTCTAATAATGGTTCTCTCACAAATAGTGTTTCATTATAACATTCCATCTTGAAAAGCACCTTCCCCCTCTCTGTTTATACAAGCTTTTTGTAGAGTTCCCAAAGGAAGTGTCATGGCAGGAGGAGAATTCTACTTCATACACATGCATAGGGCCCTTTCGAGAATGTGTAATTTCTAACCACAGCAGACAAGCAGCATTCAACCTGATCACAATGATAGGCACGTTACTGGTTGTAAATGATTATGGGAGTGCATGTAATCACTTTGAGATGATTGTCAGGCAAAATACACATTCTGTAGTTAAAACTTATAAAAAAAAATGAAAATATTAGGGCCAACAAACATTTTTTAATCTTATTGACCATTCTAAATCTAGCACGTTGATTTGTCGGGCATTGTCTAAAATGTAGCCAAGCACACTTAATTCTCTATACAAAAGTATGATTGTATACAAAGTTGACATCACAATGAATATCTTGGTTGACTGAACACATTAAAAAGAAATTTATTTTGCTAATACAGTCTGCTAGTTCTATATTAATATTTTTAGAACAAAATGATGCGCAGAATATTTGTGTGTTATGTTATCTTGTTACAATTTGTTTTCTGCATGCTTGGTTGTAAGTTTTTGTATCACAGTGACTTAAGATTTAAGGACAGGAATGAATGATTCGTGCTACTCAATGAACTTTAACTGGAACTACACTTGAATGGCAATAATCTGCTCCTGTAATTGCTGTGGAAAAGGAAAATCCTCCAGAGATTTTACATCTAATCATTTATTTATAAATCTGTAGATAGCAGGCTGCAGAATGCGCAACAGGGGTCAACTTTGTGCTCAAAACCATTGTCTGCTGTTTACATTTCACAGCAGTTTTTACAGTAGTTGCAACCTACATGATCAGCTGGGTACTTTAATTCGCTGGGTTCTGTTCTGCACATCATTGCTTTGGACAGACCTACTTCATTAAGGATGCTTCAAGAGGCCATTCCCCTCAGCATTAGCTGAAATATGCATGTTTTTCCATCTCATTAATTCAGTCTACATACAATTAATTTCTGCCTATTAATGAACCCCTAGGTGTTAGTGACAGCTATCTAACCTGACTATACCAAGTGAGGCCCGAGTTACATATGGTTGAGTTTTAAGTTCCAGATAGGTGTTGAATATAAAACTGCCCGGAAAAGATTTCAGGAACTTAAAGATATTACAATTAAAAGACAGCAGTATATTTAGCTGTGGTTGGGGAAAAAAATAAGTTAGCGGTTTTAAATAATTTACTTTACTAACAGAAACAGATGTTAGGAATCATAACTGGAATTTGTTTTTATCTCTGAGTGAGTCTTGTGTTGGAGAATGCATTTCATTGCCATACTTTCAAAGAGAAAGCAGGATGGAATTCTTCTTCACAATTATATTTTATGTTTATTTAATAGTTCTTTAAGCATTGTACATTGGCATCTGGTCAGTATGCTTATGTCAATATATATTTAGTTTACTAAAATGACTTTTTTGTTGTTAAATGAACCTTTTAACAAACTGCAGCTGTGATACCAAAAGGCGGCTGTGGCAAGATACCACAAGGAAGTTAAACATCACTTTAACTGTGACCTAACCAGATTTATTCAAAAAATTTGAAGTATTGGTGACTATTAGTTACGATTATATATGCAGCTAACATGGAATATCAGGCACAGATGGTAACAGATAAATATGTTTTATTTATAAAACGGTATAAACCAATTTATATAAAAAGCAGCACTTAAAGGGTTGAGATGATTTATTAATGAGGCAAGGCGCAAGTTAATGGAATTGCAATATGATTCACCTGTGCTTAGCATGTAGTCAATATACTAATGATGTATATATATATTTAGTTGAAGAAGCTCCTCTGATTGTGAACTTGCTGTAAACTAGTAAAATGTTTTGAACTCAGGATCAAAGCAGAAACTTACATTTGCTGGGCTATTCTCCCTTCCACTGACAGAACATGGATGAAGTCAGATAATTGACCGCCCTGTATGCCTAATTAACGATGTGTTAATTTCTACTATTCATATTTCTAAATACTAAGCCTTGATTAGCAGTAAAATAAAAGAAATGGGGGGAAAACTTATTAAATGACTATTTTATTATCTAATGTTGACATAATTGAGATATGGAAATAATAAGCAAAGGAAGTTTATGAAGGCTGCTCAAATGTTGTGATGTGATTTCCTGGATTCAAATTGTTCTAAGTACTTGTTTGTGATATGTTGCCTATAATTAAGAATTGGAGTTAACTCTTGTTAACTTATGACCAAGCCAATGTCCTGATTCAACAAAGTATGTTACTGTGGTAAAATAAGGCTAGTTTTTTGTAACTTCGGGGACTGTGCTTGGTGAGAAATCAGGTAACATTTCAACAATAGACATTTTTTGTTGCCTTGTGCTGGTTGAGATTTATTAAGTTAATCAATGACATGACACAGCTTGATACAAAAGCCCTGTTTACATGGAACTTTTTAATTCTAATTTGATCTAAATCAGCCCTTAATTCCAATTTAAATGTACAATGTAAATGGTGCTTAATTCTGATTAAATCCGAGTTAAAAACATACTATTTCCTGAGGTGGGTTTAATGTAATTCTATCTAAATTCATTTTGTTGTTCACCCATGCAGATGGGTGTAAGTGAAATGAACTCAGAATTTGCATGGTGTCCCATGGTGTCTTGTGATGTGACATAAAGACTGAGCACTGTGCAGTGAATTGTGCATTACTTCATGCGATGTGTCCCTTTAATACAAATTGAAAACTTCTTTGTGCAAATGGTGTTTAAGCTGCCATGTAAATGGAACAAATAGTAAAAGTGATTCGCATTAATTCCAAGCACACTGATACAAATTAACTTGACCTCTGACTTTAAGTGGGGCTTGTCATATGTACATGGAGAATATCCACAGCTATGATGGTATGATTTTTTAAAAATATTAATACCTCTATCCATCTTTTGTTAGTAATTAATGAGGTAAAGCCATTTCACTTGAGTTCCAAAACAGGTCTTTTAATCACATGAAAGACCCTTTTCTGTTATTTCATTATTTTTAATAAAAAATACATTGTAAACTTACAGAAGAAATGTTTTGGTGAGTATTGTCAGTTGCAGAAAATTGACATTCTAGTGTTTAAAGCTGTTTATACCTTCATTGTAGATTTTCTCTAAAATTTGAATTTCTTACAAAACAATACGCTGATTTGTGATATTTAAGTAACATACAGAAGCATTGACAACATGTTAATATTATTCATTCCAGACTTCATTCTGAGGCGCTGCTTGAAAGTGGATATATGTGCTTGATTTATTATGGTTTCAAGAAGCAATGTCTATAAATAATTATCTTTTACTGAACAAGGAACTTGACATGTTGAATGCAACCAGTGTTGCCATGGTATAGAAAATAAACTTTCATATTAATCAGCAGTCAAGTATTGTAACTTGGTCTTCATAAATTATGAATTGTGTTCAAATCTCTCAGGGTTCATTGATAGAAAAAAAAATTAAGAGAAAATATAAGACAGCAAGTATTTGAATACATTTTCACTGGAATGCCGGGTATGCTGTAATTGTTTTCTTAATCATTAGGGAACTGTATTATTCATCTGCAATTTTGAAGACGACTCTTCAAATTTGGTTGTCAAATTGAAAAGTTGTGAAAGATTGTTTCCATGCAGTGGAAACCATTTTGAAGTTCACAAATGCCAAAGTTCTGAACAAGTGTTATCACTTCATTCTGCAGGACAAGAGTGGCCTCATTTAGTTGCGAGCTCTGTGAAAGCCAAGAGGAAATGACAGCACCAGTGAAACACTGTATGACCTGGCTTCAGGCCTACTTCTGTGAACCTTGGACATCGGGAAAACTTCCTCTCCCTGTCTTTCATCATCCTATTTTTCAGCAAGGTCTGTTGCTGGTTAGTTTAGTTTGTATAGCAATATTTTGACTTTATATAATTTTAATTTGCATTTCATTCCTGCTTTATTGACAGCAGTATAATGCAGCATTCTATCCTATGTGAATTTGAGACACAGCACATAACATCAGCTATTTAGGAACGATAAGGTCTTTAACTGTTCCAAATGTTTCTGTTAGTTTTGGCGTGCAGTTGCATATATCTTGGCATGAGAGCTGAAAATGATGCAGTTCTACTCCTGACATATGCAGACTGAAAGGTCTGAATATAAGCACATCTGAATAGCTGTAAAGTTTTCAATGAGCTTATTGTTGACCTGTATTGTGTTTTTGCCAATATCTTGAGAATTCCTTAAAGGGGAAATATATTTTGTTAACTTGTCATGCAGTAATAATGTGAAAAGAATACATTTTAGTGAGACCGTCTTAATCACACCTTATTATTTTGTTTTGTTTCACAGCTGTTTATCAGAGACAGCCAATAGCTAATTCTTATTAATCAGCATGTCTTATACATTTGGGATTGCTGTGTTCCAGTGACTTCATCTCTACATAGTGCTGTTCACAACCTACTGCTCGCACTGTTTATGTCACTGTACTGTGAATGAGTCTTTGAGGTTACAACAGAGGTTCTTATAGTGCAGTGCCTTTACAAATGCTTCTAAACTTCTCCAGCTTTTAGCGTGGACAAAAGCCTCTTGTTCGCTGTCCAGCTCTGTGGATCCAATCTTAACTTCACCCTTGCACATCAGCAATGCCCTACCTCTTCCACTCCATTTTACCACCACCATTATTTATGGAGTAGGCCAAGGAGCTGTCCTTGGCTCTCTCTGTTAAATGTTTTCACTTGAATTATTGGTGGGTGCGGAGATAACAAGCACTTGTGCTACCTCCCCATCCATTCTTTCCACCCTTCCGCTACATCACCTTTGACGTGATCTCCCATCGCATCAGTGGTGAGAAGACCATAACTTGAATTCCTTTTCCATCTCCTTTCTTGTTTCAGTGCCTGTTCTGATTCCACTTGGTCTCAACTCGGCTATCCTCAACTTTTTTTTACCAGTTTCCACGAAACGAGCTGAGATTTGTACCCCATATCCTCTCTGTCAGAAACCATAACTAGTTCCGCTGCTGCAAGGTTGTTCACCTTTGCCCTTCTGCTGCTGAAAATTGCGTACCATGCCTTAGTTATAGTCAGACACAGCGATTTGGTTGCTGGTCCTATTCACTTCCCATTCCCTGCCCTCTGTAACATTCAGTCCTTCTATAATACAGCAGCTTATATTCTCCCCCAACCAGAATTCCATTCACCCTTTGCTCCTGTTCTCACAGGCTTCCAATTCCCAAACACTCCATTTAAAAATGTAATGTTCAGACTTCTGCATGGTGTGTCTCTAACCACATTCTACCCAATAACTTTCACAAATGTCCCTGGAGGAGGAATTTGAAATTCATTAAACACAGGGGTCAAAGTACTGCAGCCATTTAGAGATTCATAAAACTTTAATAGGGCAATGCTAGAAGTGCGACTTTATAGTGACCAGAAATTAAACTCTGATCTCAATATAGATTACTCACACTCTCCAAGCTTTGATTGTCCACACTGTCACCATGAACAACTCTGTTCCATTCATTTCCTTCCTGATAAAATTGTGTTTTTATGGGAGCCTTAGAAGTCCTCGCTACACTTGACTCTTCATGATGTCGCTGACTTTTGCTGATGTCATCCCTGGCTCTTTTTCCAATGCTCCGGCGTTGCTTCCCATTCTTATCCAGAAGTGGGAAACTTAATCAATTTTACTGCCAATTTCTATCCTTCCCTCATTTCCCCATAATCCATTTTTGGCTCTGCCCATCCTTTGCTTCTTTATGTCCATTTCTGGAGCTCATCTTACAGCAAATATTTATTAGAGCCAGCAACTTCCAGAGCTGAGTAGACAACGCTTGTTAAGACTCCGTTTCATTTGCCCAGTTCCTCTCTGTCTTTGAGTCTTTTGTGTTGATGTCATCTATTGTTGTCAGCGCTTCTGGTAGGCCTTTCTTTTTCAAGGACTTCTTAACAACCCCCACCCCTGGAGGGGAGGAGTCCTTGAAAAGGACATTTCTCATCACTGTTCTCATACGTTCCACTCCCTTCCAGGGAGGAGTTTCCCTTGTCCGTTGTCTCCAGTCCACTGGGCTCCACGTTAAATAGACAATCCACCAAAATTTCCAGAACATCAACTGAAATGCTATCACCAGAAACGTTTACCCCTTCCCCCATTTTCTCGCATGCAGAAGAAATTGCTCCCTCCATTTCACTTATTGATCTCTGCAAATGCCCATTTCTTCCCAAAGCATCTTTCAATACAACTGCACAAGAGTTAGACATTCCCTTTTGTTCTTTCCATTCTTCCATACTCTTTCTTTGCACCTTAAAACTTTTTCATCTCCACTTTTTATGAATTACTGATGAAACTGAAAAGTTGAGTTCATTGTCATATGCACGAGTGTATGTATGTACCGGTACAATGAAAACCCCTTACTTGCAGCAGCATCTCAGGTACAGAGCAGCACGTGAAAACAGAATTCGCAAAATAAACAAAAATAAAACGGTGTTTAGTGCTGAGTGATCAAAATGGTGATAGTGTTGCTAAACTCTTCTGCTTAGGTTATGCCAGCTGGTTCACAAACTGAATGTTGAAGTGACGTAGCTATTCCTAGACTGGAAAACATAGGAGCAGAATTAGGCCACTTGGCCCATCGAGTCTGCTCCGCCATTCTATCATGGTTGATTTGTTATCCCTCTTAGAGCGATTTTTGGGTTTAGGATATATACATTTAGCAATTGACTGAGTCTACCAGTCTTCACATCTGAATATGGATTTAATTTGGAGTGCAGCTCTCAACAGTGGGTTCTAGTGAATCCCAGACCAAACAATGCCGATTAAAATTAACTTGGATGTCTGTGATGTGGATGTGAATCAGGAGGTGTGAAGGTTGTATGTAGTTTCAAAGAAAGCATTGTCCGTGTTCTGTAAATATGGAATTGTCCTTTGATGTTTGGCACATAAAATATCAAACCCCACACTGAGCTAGCAGACCTTTCGACCGAAAGCGTCTTCATATGATGTCTGCTGTACATTGTTTTGTCAAATAAAGAAGCTGCTTTGTATCTACCTGTAATTTTCTCCGGTGACTTCATTCACACAGGAACAACCCCATTCTCTTGCCTTCTCCCCCTAACCTTTGATGCCCTGACTAACCAAGAACCTATCAACCTCTGCTTTAAATATACTCAATGACTTGGTCTCCATAACCATCCCGTTGCAATGAATTTCACAGATTTGCCACCCTCTGGCTAAAGAAATTCCTTCTAATCTATGTTCTAAATGGTCATTCTCTATCTCCACAGATGCTGCCTGATATGCTGATTATTTCTCGCATTTTCTATTTTTTTGCTGCTTAATAGTTTAAACATTTTGAGATTAGATAGCCATACTTTACCACAGTGCAGTGATGTGCTTGGAATTTACAGTGATATTGTTCCTAGCAAGGTACAATATGTGTGGAAGATGGAAATGGAGGAGCTGTATCTGTCTCCTTTCAGAGAAATTGGGAGAAGTACATAAAGGTTACCTTGCCCCAGCAAAGTTATGCTTCTACTCATTGGAAGTATACTGATTTATTGCTGCATTTTAAATGGGACATCAGCTATCAAATTTTACTATCCTAGTTATCTAGTTTTACTACCCATCCATTTAGAATATAGGTTTGAATAATAAACAGAAAAAAAAGTTCTGAGAGATTTCTGACCTTAACTGATAATATCTAAAACATTAAGCACAATCCCAGTCTGTTCTCCGAGATAAATTGAAGTATTCCATGGCACTCTGGGAACTAAAATATGAGGTTCTTTATTTCAGCCATTTATTATCTACAGAGCCCTGAAAAAGTATTTGGCCTCCATAACTATTTTCACAATTTACTGTCTCATTTTCTAAATTTAAAATATATTGAAGTCAAATTTATTTTGAGCTGATCTACAAAACATTGTGCATCATGGCAAATCAAAAGAAATTTTCCGAAACCTGTCAACCATTTACTAAAAATTAAAAACCAAAATTGTTAGGTTGAAAAAGTATTCATCCCCGTTGTAATTACTATGCTAACTTTCCTCAGGTGCAATACTGTATATTACCTTCCTAGCTCACCCAAATTGTTGATGTAGAGAATTGGAGGATCATCTGTTTTCAATGAAATCCAACAGTGTGGTAGAGAAAAACAAAGGAACATTTAAGACAAGTCAGGGAAATTATAATAGAAAAGCACAGATCTGGGGAAGGGTCCAAGACCATCTCAAAGGCACTGAACATACCTTCGAGCTCAGTGTAGTCCATCTGAAAAAGTGGAAAAAATATGAGACCACAGCCACAATGACTAGGTCAGGCCACCTCTCCAGACGTAGTCACCGGAGAAGAATGGCACTTGTAAGAGAGGCTACTGTGATGCCAACAGTCACACTGAGTGAGCTGCAGAAGCCAAAGGCTGCAGTTGGAGATGAAGTTCATGGCTCTACAATCTCTAAGGCCTTGCAAATAAAGGGTATTTATGGAAGAGTGGCAAGGAAGAAGCCCTGGCTTAAAAAAAACTTCTCCTTGCATGTAAAGACTTTGCAAAGTGTCACTCAGAAGATACTGTAAAGATGCTGAAGTGGTCTTGTGGTTGGATGAGGCTAAAGTGGAACTTTCTGCCTCAACACTAAGCATTACATGTAGCGTAAATCTATACTGCACATCAGCCAGGTAACATTATCCCCACTGTAAAGTATAGTGGAGGTAGCATCACGCTATGGGAGGGTTGTAAATCTAGCCAGCTCCATCTTGGGTACTAGCCTACAAAGTACCCAGGACATCTTCAGGGAGCAGTGTCTCAGAAAGGCAGTGTTCATTACCAAGGACCTCCAGCATCCAGGGCATGCCTTCTCACTGTTACCATCAGGTAGCAGTTACAGAAGCTGGGAGGCACACGGTCAACGATTTAGGAACAGCTTCTTACCCTCTGCCATCTGATTCCTAAATAGACATCGAGTCCTTGGAGACTACCTCACTTTTTTTGATATACAGTGTTTCTGTTTTTTGCACGTTTTTTAATCTGTTCAATATACGTATACTGTAATTGATTTACTTGTTTGTTTATTATTGTTATTTTAATTTAATTTATTTTGTTCTTTTCTATATTATGTATTACATTGAACTGCTGCTGCTAAGTTAACAAATTTCACATTGCATGCCAGTGATAATAAAGCTGATTCTGATTCTGATTCTGCGGATGCTTTACAGCAGCAAGGACTGGAAGTCTGGTCAGGATTAATAGGCAGGTGAATGCTGTTAAATACAGAGAGATCCTGGATAAAAACCTGCTAGACTCTGCCAGAAAGCTTAAACTGGCAAGATGTTCATCTTTCAGCAGGACAATGACCCAAACCACACTGCCAGAGCAACCATGGAGTGGCTTCAAATGAAGAAAATTGATGTCTTTACGTGGCCCAGTCAGAGTCCTGACCTTAACCCGATCGAAAATTTCTGGCAATAGCTCAAGATTGCTGTACACCGCTGCTCCCCAACTAACCTGGCACTGCTTGAGCAATTTTGCAAGGAGGAATAGGCAAATCTTGCTGTATCACATTGTGTAAAACTAACAGAGACTTATCCAAAAACACTACTGTCTGTAATAGCTTTGACAGGTGGTACAATTAAGTACTGAACAAAGGGGGGGTGAATTCTTTTGGAATTGCTGACATTTCAGTTTTTGAATTTTTAGTTTTTTATGCTTTACATAAAAAACTGCCCTGTTTTTTTTGGGCTCTACTGTGAAAATGGAGCATGTGATTCACAAATAAAAATTCTCAGTTAAATTGATCAAAATCCATGATTGTAAAACTCATTTATACGAGCAAAGGGTTGGTGACTGAGTACTCTTACAAGGCACTGTATATTGATAATCTAGATGATAACGTGGTAAATTGGAGCAGAAAATATGCGGATAACACAAAGGTTGGGGGCATAGCAGACAGTAAGGAAGACTATCAAAGCTTGTCTTGTGATCTGGACTAGTTGGAAAGATGGGCTGAGAAGTGGCTAATGGAATTTAATGCAAACAAGTATTCCTCCTTGCAAAATTGCCCAAGCAGTGCTAGGTTAGTTGGGGAGCAGCGGTGTGCAGTAATCTTGAGCTACTGCCAGAAATTTTCGATTGGGTTGTCAGGACTCTGACTGGGTCACTTAAAGACATCAATTTTCTTCATTTGAAGCCACTCCATGGTCGCTCTGGCAGTGTGGTTACACTTTTGGAGGACCAACCAGGGTAGAACTTGCATGGTGAGCGGTAGGGCACTAAGGAGCTCAGTAAAACAGGGATCTGGGAATACAGATCCGTAATTCCTTGAAAGTAGCATCACAAGTAGGTAGGGTCAGAAATGAGTTGAAAATACACTTGGACTAAGATATTAACTGTCCTGTGCTATCACCAGTGGGATCATCAGTTGATCTTCCACCTGTCTTCAGGAGTTCCAGCCTGCTTATGATCAAGACTCCCTCGAGGTAGTGGGCCAGCAGTGCTAAAGCACCACCTCCCACTGGTGAGCTTAAAAACTTGGCATCTGCCTCTATCAGAGTTGTTGGTCACTTCCATCCAACAGATAGTCTGCTCTTTAGGTGTCTATGCAACTACTGAAGGGTTTGCAAAGGATGTATACACTGTCTGACTACACCTCTGGATGTTCTTAGTCCACACCCATGATGATCCTGTCTCTGCTGCGTCAGCTACAGCCCTGCTGGTTGTCTTGATCTCTCTTCTGGTGAAGCCAAGGTCATGCAGCCACTTCTGGAAAGTGAATACAATAAAGAGAGCTGTGGGCACATTGGCCTTCATAAGTCAAACTGTTGAGTACAGAAGTTGGGATGTTATGTTGAGGTTGTACAGGACGTTGGTGAGGCCTAATTTGGCGTATTGTGTGCAGTTCTGGTCAGCTACCTAATGGAAAGATATCAATAAGATTGAAGAAGTGCAGAGCAAATTTACAAGGATGTTGCCGGGACTTGAGGATCTGAGTTATAGGGAAACTTTGAATGGGCTTGGACTTCATTCTCTGGAGTATAGGAGAATGAGGGGAGATGTGATAGCGGTATACAAAGTTATGTTGGGTATATATAGGGTAAATGCAAGCAGGCATTTTCCAGTTGAGATTGAATGAGACTAGTACTAGAGGTAATAGGTTAAGGGTGAAAGGTGAAATGTTTAAGGGCAACTTGAAGGGGAACCTCTTCCCGCACAGGGTGGTGAGAGTATGGAACAAACTGCCAGCGCAACTGGTGAATTCGTGCTTCGTTTCAATATTTAAGGGAAATTTGGATAGGCACATGGATGAAAGGGGTATGGAGGGCGATAGTCCTCGTGCAGGTTGACGGGACTAGGCAGATTAATAGTTTGCCATGGATAGATGGGCCAAAGGGCCTGTTTCTGTGCTGTAGTGTTCTCTGTCTCTCTGACTCTGTTCTTTTTTTTGTATTGTGACAAACTTTAATCCTTCAACAAGCATCACTGAAACATGTTATTTGGTAATTGATTTCATTGCATAATGCCGCCTTCCCTCTGCTTTTTGGCTACTATAGTTCCCCTATTACAGACAAGCTTTACTGGCTGCAGCATACTTTGGAACCTACTAAGGAGCAGTGGAAGGAGCTAGACAAATGCAAATTCTTTCTGCATCACAGAAAGATTAAACTAATTTATAATAACCTTTCCTTGACAAATAATATACAGCAACAATTAGTATTGCTAAAATGTTTTGTTCAAATATACTGATTAAGTCAAGAGCATTATTCAAAACCACATTACAAATATGAATAATGAGGCAGTCCTTTTGAGAACTTGTTAGCTGTTTATATGAATAATGATTGTTTTTTATTCTCAGTATAAATTAAAGAAATCAGTGCAACTGCTGTATCCAATTAGAATCTGTTGAAAGGTATTAAGACTGCTTGTCATTTCTTCCTAGGTTGCCTGTCCTAATATACTAACCGATTGTTAGGGTAGGAGATCGTGACTAAAGTCACGCCAATCTTGCTATCAAAGTTGTCACCGAGAAAGTTGAAAAGTTCAACCTTCTTCCTTGTTTTTTTTTAGCTTTTCTATGAACTTGTACACTGAAATTATCCTAACTGGTTCTAATTATGGCTGTAATTATGCAGTGATTATCTACCTACACAGAGAAGTACAGGAAGGGAAAATGAGTTGCAAACAGCCAGTCCTTGTCAGTTTTAATGTCAGTCAGAAAGTTGTTCAAAGTTGCAGATGCAGGTGAATACTAAGAGCTGAAAGCAACTACACTGTTTAATCTCATGAGCTGACAGTAATGAGTTTGCATCTTTAGTTCCTCAAATGGCTGCATGCCTTGGAAAGCATTTTTTTCTTATTAACTCAAGCATTTTAATTTTTTTTCACTTATTGGGCCATATCATGCCAACTAAACTCCCTCATCTCCCCACCTTCAACTCCATCCAACAGGTTCATCATCCCATGGTCATCCACCTGTCTAACGCTTGCTTTGTCTGGATGGGGAGAGCTGATCTTGGCAGCATGGTCGCAATGGAAAATGAACCATGGTTGGCATAGTGGGGATTCTCTGGCAGTCTATCCATTTGATGTTGGGGTTGTGCTGGCTGCAAAAACGTGCATTCAATATTCTTGTATTTTGCTGATACTATTTTATTATTTATTATGGAGATACATAATCGGCCCTTCCAGCCCTTCGGCTGCTCTGCCCAGCAATCCCCCAATTTATTCCTAGCCTAATCACGGGACAATTTACAATGACCGATTAACCTACCATCCAGTACATCTTTAGACCAAGGGAGGAAACAAAAACCGGAAGAAATCCACGTAGTCACAGGGAGAACGTACAAGGGCCTTACAGGCAGAGATGGGAATTGAACCCAGGTCGCCTGTACTGTAAAGCATTGTGCTAACCACAATGCTACCATGCTGCCCTACACCAAGGAGTCCTTTGTGTTTTCTTAGGAAAGTTAACAAGCAGATGCAGAAAATAACTTGGAACACAAATGGATCAGAGGCAGTTGAAGGATGTATGGAGTGTGGGGGGAAAGGAAGCCATACTACCACTGAACAGGAAGCCGATGAGTCCACACCCAGAGTGCTGCCTACTCTTGAGAGGATGTTCCTCCTTGTGGGGGTATTTAGAATGAGCCTCAGAATTTGTGGTTGCACCATTAGGATGCAGGTAAGGAGGAATTACATCTGTGTACCATGAATCTCTGAGAGCTAGGAAGGCTGAGTCAGTGAATATTTTAATAGCCAAAATATGCATGTTTATGTATGCTTGGTTGAGTAGCCTTTATCCCAGGGGTCCCCAACCTATTTTGCACTGCGGACCAGCTTAATATTGACAATATTCTTGGGGACCACCTGACCCGGGGGGGTGGTGGGGGGGTGTAGGGTTGCCAATGGATGAGAGTAGCAGTCAAATACGTTGAGCTTACCCCGGGAAAGACTACCATGACCATGAAGCCTTGCGCGGGCACCAGTGCACATGCGTGACTTGCGCATGTGTGTACGTGCCATTTTTTTCTACAATTCGCTTTGGCGATTCTGTTCGGGGCGGGGCGGGTGGTGTTAATCATGACCGGAATATAGGTAATAAGCGGCAAATACACTCAATTTCGTTGCTAAAAGGGTTTATCTAACGAATTTAATATTAAACACACAGCGCATATTTTCCTCGCATGAATATAGTGATTAGTCAATTATAAGTCACTTATAAGTCAATAGCATCATAACATTTTAAGTAAAGTTTGGATATTAAACACACAGCACATATTTTCCCCGTATGAACATGTAAAATCATTGCAACACACCAATATCGCTGAATCAGTGGGAGCCCTGGGCTTGTTTCCCTGCAACAACACGGTCCTGTCGAGGGGTGATAGGAGACAGCGATACTCGAAGGGGGTTCCTTATGTCCAGTCTATTCTGCAATTTAGTTTAAGTTGCATTCATTGCAGAAAACCCCATATCGCAGAGATATGATGTTGGAAATGGAAGCAACGTTTTCAGTGCTTTCGTGGCTATCTCAGGATATTCAGCCTTGACTTTGATCCAGAATGCCGGCAGGGATGTTATGTCAAACATACTTTTCAGCCCACCGTCATTTGCAAGCTGGAGGAGTTGATCTTCTTCCCGCGCTGATATGGATGACGCGTGCATAATGACCTCGCGTGCTTTCAAACTCAACAGTGCGCGTGACACGGAATGAGGAAAGGTGCAGCTGACTCATATCAACAAATCATATTGTTTCCTCGCGGCCTGGTAGCACATGCTTTGCGGCCCAGTACCGGTCCGCAGCCCGGTTGTTGGGGACCGCTGCCTTATCCAAAATGCTTGGAGCAAGAGATCTTTTGGATTTTGGATGCTTCCAGCTTTTGGAATATACAATGAGATAGCTGGGGATCGGCATCATTTCTTACTCTAAATGTAAGCTTTCTTTGTCTTACACTTGTTCATCACACATATATACATATGCACCCATTCAGTGTGGTCAGCTTTGATCTTGGCTAACTCATCGATGAATTTCTCTGCTGCTTTGTGATTAGCAGATGCGTTATCACCACAAAGCTTTAAAATTTTAATGCCTTTTCTTAAATTTCTGCAGTCAACCTGCTGAATAGTCACAATTACCTTCAATTTTCAGTTCGCCGTGATAGATCTTTGCTTGTATCATTATCAGCATATCCATAAGCCGCAAATTTTTACTCTGATGCTGACAAATCCATTCTTTCAATACATGTTCAAGATCATTTTTTCACTTTACGCAATTTTTTTCTCTTTTTCATTAAGATCTGCTCATTCCCTATGTGAGGTTACCTCTCAGAACTATCTGTGGTGCGTAGAGGTCTGCACACCTCTTGGGAACCTCCTCGGTGCCTTTTTTAGATTTTGGAATTTTGGAAGAAGGGTACTGCAACTGTACTTCTCCGTGGATTGTCACCTTGTCGCGGTGGAGAAGCTTGTGCGGTCCTGAGAGCGATGCCGTCCGGAGCTATGCTCCTGGTAGGGTCACCCATGGCGGTAAGGTTGAGGGTGAGGTCCCTGACAAAGAACAATCCAACCAGGACCTCAACAGTGGAACAGGCGGACGAAGTTACTTCGAACTCAACAGTGGTGAAGGCGGATGAAGGCTGCAACAAATCCATCAGCTCCAATCGTCGTGGTTTCCATGCCATTGGAATCAGTTGGTTAATTTGTGAAGTATCGTGTGCTTCTTGGAGTGCAACATCAAGTACACGTTAAACAAATACACGCACAGGCGTCTTTGCTCTGTACAGAATGAAGACCATCATCCTTGACCTCGAGGGATAGCCACATCGACGACTCCACCTGTGTAAGGAAACTGAGGATTATGAAAAACAGGAGTTAAAACTGAAATCTCATCATTAATTATTAAATTGTGAAGCACATTTGAAAACTATATGACCAACTGCTTCTCCTAATTCTTAAGTAGTATCAGCTAATAAAACATAAAACTCATAAATCATTTAAAAAAACATAAATCAAAATAATAATTTTGAAAAAATAAGAAGTACAGCTTTCCTGTTGCCTCCTAAATCTGCCTTGCATTCTCTATTGTAATGGATGGAATGCCAGACTCCACACCAGACCTAACTTCACACAGGATCCGAGGGGCGACTTGTACTGCTGGGAAATTTCAGCAAGATTGGGTGTCACCATGGGACACCAAATGGAGTCAAACAGTAGAGCAAGTTGACTGAATCAGACTTCCAAACCCTTTGGTGAGTCTTGAACTTCCACACCTGATACCTCAAAGCTACAGTCTGTCATTTACAATAGATTTGACTTTGACATTTCAGACCAGAGCCACAGGCAAGAATCAGCAAAATACGGCCCAATAATTTGTTACAAACCTTAGTTCAGGAGTGATTGCATTAATGATTGACCCAAAATGAGCAGAGTATAACCAAAAAGAAGTATTTGCAGCTTTCAAATAGTTTCCTTTTTGTATAGGTGACTGTTAATTACTTACATTTTGATTCATTGTTTCTCAGGAACTTCATGATTGGTAGTTTTCATTCCTGCTTGCTGTTTGATTGATAGACTCTCCAGCTGCTCCGCTGTGATTTGTTGTTGTTTTCTGAAGAAGAGATTTGAGCCAATTGAGTCCAAATGTGACAAGTCAATTTGTAAGTGTCAAGGACAAAAGTATGTACTGGCAGAATGTGCACAGTTAAGCCTTCATTCTTGTTTTAAAGTGATTAAGCAAACATTCTTATTTTTATTTGCTGGTTAAGAACAAAGGTTGTAAAACCATGGATGAGGGTATACAAGACCTGACATTCATGAGAAAGGCGCATTGAAATAGAATTAGTTCATGTCATCATTAATAACCATAAATTTAAATCAGCAGAAATTCAGTATACATGCTTCTTCCATGTTTCAGTATATCTATAATATACTATAATGTATTGATAGAGAATGCTTTGTATTGCATATAATATATTCAAAGCATTCTAAGTACACTTATTATCAAAGTATATATGCAGTACTGTATACAACCCTGCAATTTGCCTTCTCCACAGACAGCCACAAAACAAAGAAAACCAAGAAAAAAAAGTGGAGCCCACTCAAAGAAAAAAAACATCAAACCTCCCCAACGCAAAAAACAAATCAAGCAAATGGCAACAAGAACATCAACCCCCCCCCCGCAAAAAACAAATAATCACACAAACAGCAGCAAGAACTTCAACCTCGTCCCCACACGAACAGCATCAAGAAAGAGCAAGCGAAAATACAGAATATAAAACACAAAAATGAAAGAGTCCATATTCAGTTCAGCTCAGTGTTCATTATCTGTAGGATGCCCTGATTCAAAGACACCTAAAATAGCAAAATAACAGAGAAAGGAATGACAAGGAACTACACAATGAATGATCTAAACACAAATGTTAGCGTTCCTTTAGGTGGCACTGTGAGTGTACCATCACATGACTCTTCACCTTACATGGCATACTCTTACTTCTGAATTTATTTGGCACAAAACAATGGATAACTGAATTTTTAAACATTAAATTTTATCTTATTCTCTTCCTAAAGTTTCTTGTACAATAGCTTTTTTAAATTATTTTATCATAGTTCAGTTGGCATGGAGGTTTTGGACCACTTTTATTGAAATGAGGAAGCAAATCAAACTTGAGTTTTGAACAGACTGATGACTACAGTTGAGTTATATTGTCACGCTCTGGCCACTATCACAGAATACACAACTTGAAGAGAATGTCTGTTATAATCTGATTGATATACTAATGACATTTTTGAGTCATTCACACAATGTCCTGAAACTTCTGATACAGTGTGTTTTTTCACAAATTAGCTTCTTTTTTTTCATCTTTGCCTCCAGAGACTTAAGATAGTGACCATCAGGAAGATCTATTGAAATGTTAACAAGTATTATGAAACTCACCGTGCTGACAGTCAAAGCTCATCCGAATGCCCCCAAAGTCAGGTTTTCCATGTATCTCTTGAAAGAGTTACTGCTTCAAACTGCATAGATGTCTTTCACCAAACATTCCCATCCTGATCCTTGTGATACAGAGGTCTTTGATCACTGCATCACATCATCCACCTCCGCAAGATACTTGCCATCCTTATACCTCACAACGACTTCCTGCATAGAACAGAATTCTGCTTCTTTGACAGCCTTCCTTCTCCATTGAATAGCTTTCTGTGCTTCAGTTTTCTACGCTTGTTGGCCTGGATTTTACTTCGTTAACACTCGTGTATCCAGTCAGCTATCTTTCCCATAGCTTGTTCTTCTCCGTCCTGCTGACATTAGATTTCTTCCTTCAGCAAACTTTTGCCCTTCATCTGTTTAATGTCTTGTGCTTGAACCCCTACAATCTCCACGACTCAAGTATGTTCCATCATACTTAACCTCCTTCCAAATTCTCATCGCTATGTTTTAATTAATACAGCATATCTTCACAGACCAAGGTTTGGAACAAAATAGCTATTTCATTAGCATAATCTAGGGCCTAATTCCTATTTAAGACAAAGGTCAGCAAAATCTATTTATTGCATAAACCAGTAAGATGACTCCTGATGCTTTAGACACACTATGTATCTTCACTATTATATTCCCTCCCATCTGTGACCAAGAAATGCGCAATGTGAGATCCAATATAAAGATGAAGAATCTAAAATGACACTTGATAAATAATTGGATAAATAATTGGAACTTGGGCTCAGACATGAATGAAACCTTTCGCTCCAGAGGAGACTGAAGTAAGTAAAATGGAGCCAATTGAGGTATATGGCATGATCCTGGGAATTTCTGCTGAGATGACGCCAGCGAACAACACAACCAATGGTGACATCCTGCAGACAGTTCACAAAACTGCTTTAATTTCTTCTTTCAAATGTGATTCTATTATGAAGCTACATGCAATTGAAACCTGCGATTTACATTTTGATGGTTAGTTTTTGAGCTGATTGAGAAATTTGGTGCTTTGCTGACTCCGAGAGAGTCTGGTGAGGTTGGGAGCAGAGTGTGCAGTCTGGAGGCCTGGAAACGGGGCACAAAATCATGGTCAGCTCCATTGCTTCTCTCTGAGGCATCAGAAAAGTTTGAGGTCAATGAAGACGAGAATGGAAGATGGGTGGGTGTTCAATGTCATCTGCCTGCATTTGATCGGTCTTCCTTTCCCTCGCTCTCGCTATTTGCTGTCGGAGGGAAGTGCAGTAGTCTTGGGCTCCATTTTGCCAGGATTGATCAGTGAGGTTTGTGGCTGTAGACTTGTTTTGAGGGACTTTGAGGTTCATGGTGCATGTGTTTCTGGATTCTGGTTACTTTATATTCTGGAGTATAAGCCAACCCCCCCCCCCATTTTCAAGGTTAAAAAAGTGACTTTTTCATGTTCCCTTTGTATAAGCTGACCCCTTTTGTAGAGGTTTTTGATTTAACCAGAAAAGATCGTAAGATCTCATACGCCGGTACTCAGCTTTGCCGGATCCGGAACCTGGAAATTTTGTGAACCAGTACCTGCTAAGAAAACAGGCCTACACATTGTACAGCGTTATAAGCGAATTCTTAATAAATAAATCAGGGAGGGAAATTTTGGATTAGGTCTCCAATGGTAAAGAATCCTCTGGAATGTAACCCCCGTGAAATCATTTAGCGCCCATTGTAATCTCGTTAAAGCATAACACAGGGTGGCAGGATCAGTACGTGTACTTAGTATTGAGTTTGCAACCGCCATGTACATAAGGTTAAAACGAATGTGATGTGATGCTGGCTTCAAGCTGAAGGTTGTTGATTTTGGTGAAGGAACGAATAGTTCTGCAGCTGCTAAGAAGTTTAGTGTAAACGAGAAACAAGTGAGACAGTGGAGAAAGGCAGAGGACACGCTGAGGGAAATGCCAAAGACGAAATGTGCAAGCTGCGGGAAAACATGCCAGTGGCCAGAACTGGAAGAAAAAGTTTTAGAGTGGGTGAATCACCAGCGATCGCCTGGATACATTGTTACCAGAGAAATGATTTGAATTCAAGCGTTGAAATAGGACGAAAAACACCATGAGGTCAGCGAAAATTTCAAAGCTGCGTGAAGTTGGTGCACCCGATTTATGAATAGACATGATCTTGTGTTGGGACAAAAAACAAAGATTGCTCAGAAAATTTCTGCGGGGTGTTGTTGTTTACGTCCAAAAATGCTGCTGGATGGACGAAGCGGGTTGCTTGAAGTGGTTTAAAGAGGTGTGGCGTCGACCTCTCGAAGATTTTGGGAAGGAAAAGTCGCTACTTGTCTGGGACATGTTCAAAGCGCACTTGTCAGGTGAGACAAAAGCAGCATTGAAAGCTGAAAATACGGACATTGCAGTCATGCCCGGTGATTTGATTTCCGTGCTCCAGTCACCAGATGTGAGTTTAAACAAACCATTCAAAGAATTCATGCATTGACAGTGGAACGAATTTGACTCAAAAACAGCCAATAAATACAACCTGTCTTCCGTGTACTCATTTTCACAAAGTTGGCACCCTCTGTATAAGCCGACCCCCTAATTTTAGGACCAAATTTAGGGCCAAATTCTCGTCTTATACGCTGGAATTTACGGTACTCTTTTTTTTGCTGTCTTTCAGTGGCTTAGTCAACTAATGTGTAAAAGAAAACAATACTAGCAAATATCAATAAATAAATAATAAAGAACATAAGCTGCAGTATTCTAGAAAGTGAATGCAAAGCATGTGGAATCAGTTCGGAGTTGAAGTAAGTGAAGTTATCCACACCGGTACAGGAGTCCTCCCCACCACTGAGCACATCTACAGAGTGTTTTTGCAGGAAAGCAGCATTCCTGATCCAGGACCCCCACCACCTGCATCATGCCCTGTTCTCACTGCTGCCATCAGGATGTAGGTACAGGAGCCGCAGGACTCACACCACCAGGTTTATGAACAGTTAATACCCCTCAACCATCAGGCTCTTGTACCAAAGGGGGATAACTTCTCTCAACTTCACTTGCCTCATCACTGAACTGTTCCCATAACCTATGGACTCACTTTCAGGGACTCTTCATCTCATATTCTTGATATTTATTCCTTATTTATTTGTATTTCTTTATTATGTATTTTTGTTATTTCTCAGTTCAAGCTGGTAAAACCTGAGGTACGGGCAGAGCCAAGCACACTCATTTCTCAATTGCGAGGAACTTACAGACTATTCTAGTTCTGTTTGATATTGTGGGTTTCTGGAAATTTACATAATTATTGCCGTGTTGCCTCTAATTATTTGATGGTATTGTGAAGTGGACCTAGCTGGTGGCGTAGTGGCATCAGTGCCGGACTTCGGGTGGAAAGGTCCCGAGTTCGAATCCAGCCAGCTCCCCTGCATGCTTTCCTTCTGCGCTGGGTTACAAGCTGGTGATCTCTTTGGAAGCAACCCGGCAGAAGGCAATGGCAAACCATTTGCTGTAGCTTGCCTCGTACACAGTTCCCCACTATGTCAGAGAGGCGTGGAGGGAAATCGCTAACCGGAGAAACTCCGGATGCGACATACCTTTCCTTTCCTATTGTGAAGTGACATTAGATTGATGATACCAGTTGTAGATATTACTGTTGGGACATTGTATACCCTGTCATGTTCCATAGTCTTTCAATTTCCTATTTTAATTCAGAATATTTCAGATTCTATAATGTGTTGGATTGTATCTGGTTTCTCTTGGCATTTTCTACATTTATCATTTTGAATTTGTTGGTCTTTTATTATGTAGTTTTGATCATTTATTTGTGTTAACCACCTGGTTCTGTATTGCCATAAGGAACCCCTCTGCCTTTGGGAAGAGGTCTTCAACTCTGAACCAGGTGTTCGATGCTTCCTTTTCGGCATCTGGTCTTCTCACATCATGGGGATCACGTTCTTCCATTGGTCAACTTTTTTCTGCAGTGCTAATTTCTTTTCTCTGGGTTGTGCTTTCACTTTAGTGATGTGCTCTTCCTATCAGAATTGCACATGTTTGTATGGAGTGCTAAATCTTGTTTTTGTTGATGAAAATATATTTTCAACAGGTTTACCTGCTCATTGATGAAAATATATCCTTAGAAGTTTTATCTGACTGTTGTGTAAATTTTTTATGTCTGTTGTGCTCTTCCTCCTTCTGTCCTTGGTAGTGTTAATCTAAGTGCTTTCGTGTGTACATGGTATTTGCTAAAATTTGTCATTTCAGTTTTTATTTTTCTTTGTAAATTTTCTAGATCAGATTTGGACCAAGATATTATGGCACATAAATATGTTAATATGGGTACAGTGAAAATGTTTATTGCTTCTGTTATATTTTCACTATTGAACTCTGGCAAATTTTCCTTTTATCGCACCGTGATCTATTTTCTTCGCTTATGATATCCCAGATTTGTATATGTTTCATATTCATCCGTCAATTGTTTTGTAACCTGCTGCTCTGGTTTATACTCCACTAGCTCTATTGCATCTTTCTTTATGTTTAATGTTCTGCACTTATCTAGTCCAAAGTTCATGTTTATATCTCTTGAATTAATTGCTTTAGCCTTACTGATGAAGGACTGTATAATTTCAAATCATCCATGTAGAGAAGGTGTTTCAAGATTGTAATTAATTTGGACGTTTCTGATTTGATACCCTATTTTCATCTGATTCTCTAAATTAGAGAGTGGGTTTAGAGAGTCACACTGGAATATGCCATTATTATTATTATTATTTTTATTTCTTTCTTTTTGTATTTGCACAGATTGTTGTCTGTTGTCTCTTGGACATGTGTGCCCAGCTAGTGTGCTCTTTCATTGATTCTCTTATGGTTATTTTAGTTACTGAGTATGCCTGCAAGAAAAATCTCAGGGTTGTATTTAGTGACCTATATATACTTTGATAATAAGTTTACCTTGAACTGTTGAACTTTGATAACTGTTCCTGAACCTGGTGGTGTGGGACCCAAGGTTTCTGAACCTCATCCCCGATGGCAGCAGCAAGAAAAGAGCATGGCTTGTTTGGTGGGGGTCCTTAATGATGGACGCTGTTTTCCTGTGGCAACGTTCATTGTAGATGTGTTCAATGGTGGGGAGGGCTTTTCCTATGATGGACTGGGATATCCACCACTTTTTGTAGAAAGTTCCTGTTTAGGTCATTGGTATTTCCATACGAGGAAGAATGTTGGAAACATCACCTGGTCAACTAGCATCCGTGCAGGTAAAGGGATGGTCAGAACCCTCATCAAGTCTGCTCAGCACCTAGAGCTGTGATGTGGCATTGCAAAGTTTCCAAAACAACTTGAACATGTGTACTTGAAGCTGAACATCCCAGGTGACAAATATTCCAAAAGCATGATTAGAGCAATGGAAAACATTCATTTAATCCTAGTATCTACAAAATCTCACATAACCACCTTGTTCACAAAAATGCCCCAAATGGCTAGAATTCCAGCATTTAAATTGGGGCACCATGGTTGGGGCCTTCCCCACCATTGAACACATCTACAATGAACGTTGCCACAGGAAAGCATCGTCCATCATTAAGGACCCCCACCAAACAGGCCATGCTCTCTTCTTGCTGCTGCCATCGGGGATGAGGTTCAGAAACCCTGGGTCCCACACCACCAGGTTCAGGAACAGTTATCAAAGTTCAAAAGTTCAAGGTAAATTTATTATCAAAGTATATATAGGTCATTTAGCATGATGTTATTACAGTTCAGGGCATCGGAGTTGAAAGTTCAATTCCAGCGTCCTCTGTAAGGAAATTTGCACGTTCTTCTCGTGAGCACATTGGTTTCCTCCACTTGCACTGGTTTCCTCCCACAGTCTAAGGCTGTACCAGTTAGTAAGTCAATTGATCATTGTAAATTGTTTATTTATTTTATTGATTTTTTTTCTTATGCGATTCAGCATGGAGTAGGTCCTTCCAGCTCTTCGAACCACACCGCCCCAGCAACCCCCGATTAACCCTAACCTGATCACGGGACAATTTACAATGACCAATTTACTTACCTGGTATGTCTTTGGATTTTGGGAGGAAACTAGATGACCCAGAGAAAACCTATGCATTCCATAGGGAGAATGTACAGAGACTCATTATAGAAGAATCCTCTGAAACACTCCGAGCTGGAATAGCATCATGCTAACCACTACATTGTGATTAATCAGGGGCTAAATAGGTGGGTTGCTGGGCAGCATGGCCTATTGGTCCAGAAAGGTCTATTCTGCACTCTATCTCTAAATAGATCAGAGAGATTCTGTGACAATCTGTTCATCATTAAAATAGATCATTTGCAGCAATTACACAACTGAATCTTGATCATTTCCAACATTCCAGAAAAAGAAAGCGAATGCCAGCAAACTGTACAAGGAAAGTATCCTTGTGTTCCAGCAAAAATAAATGATCACAGGATTGCCAAGGATTACACTTGTCCCCACAAATGTAGTCAATACAGTACGGCAGGTCACACGATGAAAGGTAGCGTATAGGTAGTAAATGGAGCCTGGCTCAGGTGAAGCAAAGTCTACTGGAGACAGATGATCCAACAGTGTGTTGTTAGCAGAAATGTTTTCTGTAGGCCACTGTATATCATCCATAGTATGCAGGTTTGGCTATATCTGATGGCAGTTGGTAGGAGTGGGGAAAATAAAATGTGATTAGTGTAAATGGATGCTTGATGGGCAGTGTGGTATATCACTCTGTGTCTACTAAAGTCGCTATTGAGATTCTGTAGTTGTTCTATAGGACTCTGACTAATGAGAAGAACTGTGTTTCAGAGAATTGCTGCTCTCTGTAATATAAGAAAACACGCACTGCTGGAGTTAGTTCTGGGGTATAAGGTGAATTGAGTATGAAACATTGAGATACGAGTATCATACTATTGTTATCAATTGGAAAAGAGCAACATGTAAATGCTCTTGATTAAAAGAGTGTCTTAATTGGAACAGTGCCAATTTCAGTAACTTAAAAATAGGAACTACCTCCTCCTCTGCTCTCCTATGAGATTACTTCTTCAGCCCTTTACCTTTTCCACCTATCACCTCCCAGCTTCTCACTTCTATCTCCCACCTATCACCTTCGAGTTTGTACTCCTTCCCTTCCACCAAAGTTCTTATTCTGGCTTTTCCCCCTTCCTTTCCAGTCCCGATAAGGTCTCAGCCTGAACCGTCAACACTTCATTCCTCTCCATAATTGCTGCCTGGTGTGCTGAGTTCCTCCAGTATTTTGTGTGTATTACTCTGGGTTTCCAACATCTGCAGAATCACTTGGATTTGAAAGGTGAAACATGGATGACTTTATAAATAAGGCAGTTTCAGTATAATCTAATATATTCTTAGTGAGAAGAAAGGTGTGGTAACCTGAGCCTGACCAGAGCCCCCCCCCCCCGATGCAAATAGAGAAAGGAACTTAAAATTGCCATAAAACATGATGTATGATAGACACCAGTTTGATATCATGAAGGAAAGTCCAGTCAAGCATATAAATGTTACAAGAATTACCCCTTGTAATATTAATCAGGGAGGCACAGAGAGAATCTGTAAATACCAGTAAGTACCTTCATCGTCTCAATGGATGAATACATGAACTTACACAACCAAATACATGTGTGCACTCCAACTAAGTTTTCCTGACCTTCAATGAACATTCAAAGAAGAAAAATATAATACCAGTTAAAAAGGAGTTTCTGCTGCTGACCACATGTTCCTCGTAGATCCGTTTCAAATCTCCACCTGTCCGTGGGGCACCTCACATCCGCGATAGTTGGTTTCCTACAGAGTTACTGCTGCCAGCACTGTCTGTATCTTGTTTTACAGCGGTTGGCACCCAGCTTAATGGTGCATTACCGCCACCCTCTGCTCCAGAATGTGCACTAGACATACATTCTAAATCCCTTCACCCAATCGCGCGTGTGCGCGCGCGCGCACACACACACACACACACACACACACACACACAAAACATATATATACACAAACCTACACTTAACCCTCCTATCTTTGACCATCCTAGTATCCTATTCCTGTTTATTCGTCATATTCTATAAAAAACCCCTGTACCCCTTAGAAATGCTAAAAATACTCGGACTTGTGCTCTCTCACCCATGCCCAGCAACCCTTTTAATGTGAATTCCTGCATCCCCAACTCCCTTAATTTATTTCTCATCATCTCTCTCTGTATCCCATTCTTCCTGCAACACAAAACTACATGTTCTACTGACTCCTCTTCCTGACATTCCTCACACAATCCTGTCTGGTGTTTCCCTATCATTTTCAATGTCTTGTTTAATGCACAATGCCCCAGCCTTAACCTAGTCCACACAATTTCCTCTCTTCTGTTTCCATTACCTACCCTAGTAACTGCAACTCTCTTTTGTATTTGATATAAATGCCTCCCTTTTTCCCAGATATCACACTTAACTTCTGCTTTACTGATACTAATGTGCATTTCCACATTTTCTTTCTTTAACGCCCTCTTTGCCAACTCATCCACCCTCTCATTCCCCTTCACCCCTACATGTGCTGGAACCCATAGAAATTTTACCTGACCTCCCTGATTTGCAATTCTTGTAACTAACTGAAGGACTTCATAAAGTACATCCTGCCGACTGTTTGTGTGAAAAGACCTTAAACTTGCTAGAACTGAGGATGAATCTGAACATATCAATGTTTTGGCTTGTCTGGCTTTCTGCACCCATTGCAACACAACCAACACTGCCAGCATCTCCACTGTAAACACCCCTAACTTATTAGATGTTCTTCTGCTGATTCCAATTTCTTTTGCTGGTATTACCACCCCAAACCCTGTCACTCCTGTTTCAGGTTCCTTCACACCATCCGTATAAATGTGAGTATAATCACTAGACTTTTCCATCACATGACAGTTAAATGCATTTACCAAATCTGTTTTATATCTTTCTTTCCTTTTTACCTCTAACAAATGCCAGTCTATGTCAGGCCATACAAGCTTCCATGGAGCTACAACCGGATAAACTACTGAAGGACTTATTCTCAGATCAAATACTCCACATTCTTTCGCGATATCATTCCCTACCCGACTAAAGGTATCCCTCTGAAACCTCCCATTTTCCCAGCACTCCTGCAACACTCCTTTAGTAGGGCTGCTGCCAGCACACTTAAATCATTCCTTACCAATATTCATTCCTTACCAATTCAAATGTTACATTCTAGTGTCATTGGCTGCAGGTCATGTGTCTGACCTTTAACACCTTTTTATTGGCTCTGCTCCAAGCCAGCACCCATTTATTGCCCTCTTCTCAGCAAGTGACAATCGCTAATTTATGGCCCTTTGTTCTCAATCAGCAACCATCTTGTATCACACAGAAACAGACTCAGACCTGAACAGTCAAAAACCTGAGGCATCATTATGTCTTTAAAACACTGATCAACTTAAGCTCACAAAATGGAGAACATAGTACCTTCATAAAATGGCAACCTCCATCCCCAAGCACATGGCATGAATAAAGACAATTGGTCTGTCTACTTCCACTGTCCTTGATTCATTTGAATTCACTGATTTGTCGACTGTAAGTTCTTTCTGGCCAACATAAGGATCCTGAGGAGATTTTGAAAAGAAGGAAAGGAAGAGAGAATATGACAGTAAATTGACATCAAATGAGATCAAGATAGTTCCTGAATGTTCTACCAGTTGTTATTTGAACACAAAGAGGGGAGAGGCCAAATTGAAGATTTAAGTATAGAGGCAGAGTTATTAATTTTACACCTCTCCATTATTCTTTACAAATAAGTTAGTGCTGCATAGGTCAAAGTAAAAGAAATGGCAATTAAAATAATGTTATGCTAATATTTGATATGGGAGAGGAATGAATGTTATACTTAGGATAGATAATATCTCGTCCCATTGGACTATGGGATTAATGGATTTGTGGCTGAATTTGCCGATGATACAAAGATAGATGGAGGAACGGATAGTGTTGAGGAAACGGAGAGCCTGCAGAGAGACTTAGAAAATTCAGGGGAATGGGCAAAAAAGTAACAAATGAAATACAATGTTGGTAAGTGTATGGTCATGCACTTTGGTGGAAGAAATAAACGGGCAGACTATTATTTAGATGGGGAGAGAATTCAAAATGCAGAGATGCAAAGGGACTTGGAGTCCTTGTGCAGGATACCCTAAAGGTTAACTTCCATGTTGAATCGGTGGTGAAGAAGGCAAATGCAATGTTGGCATTCATTTCTAAAGGTATAGAATATAATAGCAGGGATGTGGTGTTGAAGCTCTATAAGGCACTCATGAGACCACACTTGGAATATTCTGTGCAGTTTTGGGCTCTTTATTTTTAGAAAGGATATACTGACATTGGAGAGTGTTTAGAGAAGATTCACAAGAATGATTCTGAGAATGAAAGGGTTACTGTATGAAGAACGTCTGGCAGCTCTTGGGCTGTACTCCCTGGAGTTCAGGAGAATGAGAGGGAATCTCATAAAAATATTATGAATGCTTAAAGGCCTGAACAGATTAGATATGGCAAAGTTATTTCCTATGGTATGGGAGTCTAGGACAAGAGGGCAGAACTTCAGGATTGAAGGGTATCCATTTAGAACAGAGATGCAGAGAAATTACTTTAGTCAGAAGGTGGTAAATATGTGGAATTTGTTGCCACAAGTGGCTGTGGAGGCCAAGTCATTGGATGTATTTAAGGCAGAGATAAATAGGTTCTTGATTAGCCAAGGCATCAAAGGGTATGAGGAGAAAGCAGGGAAATAGGGATGACTGGAGGAATTAGATCAGCTCAGGATTGAATGGCGGAGTAGACTTGATGGATCGAATGGTCTACTTCTGCTCCTATGTCTTATGGTCTTTTCCTCTGTTTCTGATGGGAGGAAGGATGTAAATTGCAGAGGCAGTGGCAAAATATCCAGCCCTCCCTTAACATTCGATTGCAACTGTGGTATTCCTCTTCATAAATAGCATGTAGAGCTAAATCCAACAATGGGGTGGCACGGTAGCATAGTGGTTAGCACAATGCTTTACAGCACCACCGACACAGGTTCAATTCCCACTTCTTCCTGTAATGAGTTTGTACATTCTTCCCATGACCGCGTGTGTTTCCTCCAGGTGCTCTGCTTTCCTCCCACCATCCAAAGATGTACTGGTTGGTAGGTTGAGTTGTCATTGTAGATCGTCCTGTGATTAGGCTAGGATTAAATTGAGAGATTGCTGGGCGGCTTGAAGGGCTGGAAGGGGCCTATTTGCGCTGAATCTCAATCAATAAATAAATAACTGCAAACCAGCCACTTAGACAGGGGATCCACTAGAGGTGTTAATTATGTGCAAAATGCATAGTCATATGAGAAGTTTAAATGAACAAAAGAAAGTATTGCAAGTTTATTAAAGGAAACTTGTTGTTAATTAAATTATTTAGTAATAGAGAAAGGTGTCAGGGCAATATGGTGGTGTATAAAACGAGTTTGATAAACTATAGTATATCAAACCTGTCAGCAGAGTTGCAGTCCATGCAGTGAAATGAGTTGCAGCTGTGTGGATAACAAGCTATCACTGGGACAAGAATTAGAAAGTGTTGTGGTACAGAATTGTTTTTTTTTTGCGCTGGGGTGTGGTTATATGGTGTTATTTCTCACAGTTTGGTTTCTTTAATATAAACTAATAGAAGATAGATGAATGGGACACTTTAATAATCATAGATGAATAAAAGTCAGAAGTTTATAAAAGATTCAATGCTACTCTGATATTCCATTCTTATTACTGTTTTCCTTTTCTATATCTTTATCTGCAGGAGATTTTTTGTTCGCTGTTTCAGTTTTGGGTTTGACTGAATCCTTGGTAATATTTCCAGCAGTAATACAGAGGATGCATTGATTTATTGTAACAATATAGTGTTACAACAAATAGATATGACTCTCACAGGGAATGCACGTGATATCCACAAATTTTAATATCGCACAATCAAAACTCCTGTGGCATTGCTCACTATGATGTCTAAATTAGGATGGCAGGAAGTAAGTAAGTGTGGCAGATGCAAAACATTAGCACTTTATAGATGGTAGTCAATTTAATGTAGCATTACATGTGTCAAGTCAGAGAATATGATCACTCTTTTACTTTCATCTGCTGCCTTTGCCTTGCTGCTTTTCTTGGTCTTTTCTCATGCACTTTTGTCTTTTTTTCTTCTTCGCTCTGTATAATTCATTTTGTTTCTTTGTCATAGAACGTAGAATAGTACAGCACAGTGCAGGCCCTTCGGCCCACAATGTTGTGCATCATTAGTGTATCTGCCTCCACCACTGACTCAGGCAGTGCATTCCACGCACCAACCACTCTCTGAGTAAAAAACCTTCCTCAAATATCCCCCTTGAACTTCCCACCCCTTACCTTAAAGCCATGTCCACTTGTATTGAGCAGTGGTGCCCTGGGGAAGAGGCGCTGGCTATCCACTCTATCTATTCCTCTTATTATCTTGTACACCTCTATCATGTCTCCTCTCATCCTCCTTCTCCAAAGAGTAAAGCCCTAGCTCCCTTAATCTCTGATCATAATGCATACTTTCTAACCCAGGCAGCATCCTGGTAAATCTCCTCTGTACCCTTTCCAATGCTTCCACATCCTTCCTATAGTGAGGTGACCAGAACTGGACACAATACTCCAAGTGTGGCCTAACCAGAGTTTTACAGAGCTGCATCATTACATCGCGACTCTTAAACTCTATCCCTCGACTTATGAAAGCTAACACCCCATAAGCTTTCTTAACTACCCTATCCACCTGTGAGGCAACTTTCAGGGATCTGTGGACATGTACCCCGAGATCCCTCTGCTCCTCCACACTACTAAGTATCCTGCCATTTACTTTGTACTCTGCCTTGGAGTTTGTCCTTCCAAAGTGTACCACCTCACACTTGTCCGGGTTGAACTCCATCTGCCACTTCTCAGCCCACTTCTGCATCCTATCAATGTCTTTCTGCAATCTTTGACAATCCTCTGCACTATCTACAACACCACCAACCTTTGTGTCGTCTGCAAACTTGCCAACCCACCCTTCTACCGCCACATCCAGGTCGTTAATAAAAATCACGAGAAGTAGAGGTCCCAGAACAGATCCTTGTGGGATACCGCTAGTCACAATCTTCCAATCTGAATGTACTCCCTACACCACCACCCTCTGCCTTCTGCAGGCAAGCCAATTCTGAATCCACCTGGCTAAACTTCCCTGGATCCCATGCCTTCTAACTTTCTGAATAAGCCTACTGTGTGGAACCTTGTCAAATGCCTTACTAAAATCCATATAGATCACATCCACTGCACTACCCTCATCTATATGCCTGGTCACCTCAAAGAACTCTATCAGGCTTGTTAGACACGATCTGCCCTTCACAAAGCCATGCTGACTGTCCCTGATCAGAACATGATTCTCTAAATGCCTATAGATCCTATCTCTAAGAATCTTTTCCAACAGCTTTCCCACCACAGACGTAAGGCTCACTGGTCTATAATTACCCGGACTATTCCTAATACCTTTTTTGAACAAGGGAACAACATTCGCCTCCCTCCAATCCTCCGGTACCATTCCCGTGGACAACGAGGACATAAAGATCCTAGCCAGAGGCTCAGCAATCTCTTCTCTCGCCTCGTGGAGCAGCCTGGGGAATATTCCGTCAGGCCCCGGGGACTTATCTGTCCTAATGTATTTTAACAACTCCAACACCTCCTCTCCCTTAATATCAGCATGCTCCAGAACATCAACCTCACTCATATTGTCCTCATCGTCATCGTTCCCTCTCATTGGTGAACACCGAAGAGAAGTATTCATTGAGGACCTCACTCACTTCCACAGCCTCCAGGCACATCTTCCCACCTTTATCTCTAATCGGTCCTACCTTCACTCCTGTCATCCTTTTTTCCTTCACATAATTGAAGAATGCCTTGGGGTTTTCCTTTACCCTACTCGCCAAGGCCTTCCCATGCCCCCTTCTTGCTCTTCTCAGCCCCTTCTTAAGCTCCTTTCCTGCTTCCCTATATTCCTCAATAGACCCATCTGATCCTTGCTTCCTAAACCTCATGTATGCTGCCTTCTTCCTCCTGACTAGATTTTCCACCTCACTTGTCACCCATAGTTCCTTCACCCTACCATTCTTTATCTTCCTCACCGGGACAAATTTATCCCTTACATCCCGCAAGAGATCTCTGAACATCGACCACATGTCCATAGTACATTTCCCTGCAAAAACATCATCCCAATTCACACCCGCAAGTTCTAGCCTTATAGCCTCATAATTAGCCTTTCCCCAATTAAAAATTTTCCTGTCCTCTTTGATTCTATCCTTTTCCATGATAATTATAAAGGCCTGGGAGCGGTGGTCACTGTCCCCCAGATGCTCACCCACTGAGAGATCTGTGACCTGACCCGGTTCATTACCTAGTACTAGATCTAGTATGGCATTCCCCCTGGTTGGCCTGTCCACATAATGTGACAGGAATCCATCCTGGACACACTTAACAAATTCTGCCCCATCTAAACCCTTGGAACTAATCAGGTGCCAATCAATATTAGGGAAGTTAAAGTCACCCATGATAACAACCCTGTTATTTTTGCACCTTTCCAAAATCTGCCTCCCAATCTGCTCCTCTGTATCCCTGCTGCTACCAGAGGACCTATAGAATACCCCCAGTAGAGTAACTGCTCCCTTCCTGTTCCTGACTTCCACCCATATTGACTCAAAAGAGGATCCTGCTACATTACCCACCCTTTCTGTAGCTGTAATAGTATCCCTGACCAGTAATGCCACCCCTCCTCTCCTTTTTCTGCCCTCTCTATCCCTTTTAAAGCACTGAAATCCAGGAATATTGAGAATCCATTCCTGCCCTGGTGCCAGCCAAGTCTCTGTAATGGCCACTACATCATAATTCCATGTATGTATCCAAGCTCTCAGTTCTTCACCTTTGTTCCTGATGCTTCTTGCATTGAGGTACACACATTTCAGCCCTTCTACCTTACTGTCTTTACACCGTTTTTTCTGCTTCTCTTTCCTCAAAGCCTCTCTGTATGTTAGATCTGGCTTTACTCCATGCACTTCTTTCACTGCTCTATCGCTCTGGGTCCCATCCCCCTCGCAAATTAGTTTAAACCCTCCCGAACCATGCTAGCAAACCTACCTGCAAGGATATTGCTCCCCCTCGAGTTCAGGTGCAACCCATCCAATCTGTACAGGTCCCACCTTCCCCAGAAGAGATCCCAATGATCTAAAAATCTAAAATCCTGCTCCCTGCACCAACTCCTCAGCCATGCATTCAACTGCCATCTCCTCCAATTCTTACCATCTCTGTCACGTAGCACTGGCAGCAATCCTGAGAACGTCACCCTTGAGGTCCTGTTCTTCAGCGTTCTGCCTAATTCCCAAAACTCACACTTCAGGACCTCATCCCTCTTCCTGCCTATGTTGTTGGTCCCAACATGTATCACGACTTCTGGTTGCTTTCCCTCTCGTACCAGGATGTCGTGCACCCGGTCAGAGACATCCCGGACCCTGGCAACAAACCATGCGGGTGTCCTTCTCACGTCCACAAAATCTCCTGTCTGCTCCCCTGACTATAGAGTCTCCAATGACGACAGCTCTCCTCTTCTCTGTCCCACCCTTCTGCACCACAGGGTCAGACTCAGTGCCGGAGGCCCTGCCACCGTGGCTCACACCTGGTCGGTCGTCCCCACCGACAGTATCCAGGACGGTAAACTTATTATCCAGGGGAATGGCTACAGGGGTGCTCTGCACTACCTGCCTGCTCACCTTCGCTTTCCCTCCTCTGACTGTCACCCAGCGACCTGCTTCTGACAGCCTAGGTGTGACTACCTCCCTGTAGCTCTCATCTATGACTGCCTCATTCTCCCTTATGAGTCGAAGGTCATCCAGCTGCTGCTCCAGATTCCTTACACGGTCTTGTACTTTGACTTTGTTGTTTTTGTTTCTCCTTTTCCAAGAGTGATAGAATGTTTAGAAGAAGTGAGGAAAGAGCAGGAGGCAGGGAACAACTGAAGAGCCCATTGGGTTGAATAAGGTTTAATTGTTCCATGATTCTGAGTAGTCATTTTATCCAAACTCCAATGTAGGTCTGTGTTTAATATTGCAATAATATTTGAGTAATCTAGTAAATATATTGTTTAACTAAGCATGCTTTTTTTTGAATAATTCATTACAGATTGATTATATATATATAATACGTCAATTGCATATGCTACCACATGATCTTTGTGCACCTCACTCAAAGTAAAGAACAAAGTTAGACTCAAATTTCGGACTCCATGTCTTCCTTTGAATTAGTTTAATGTTTTGAAGTTGCAAAACAAAACAGCAGCAATCTCTGGATTAATCCCAGTGCCATGTGCTACTCATAGGATATAGTATAGATAAATGAGTGGCTGAAAAAGTGGTGCGGGGGGAGCAATTCAAATTTCTAGGTCATTGAGATCTCTTCTGGAGAGGTATGAGTTGTACAAAGAGGATAGGTTACACCTGAATGAGAGGGGGACAAATATCTTTGTGGGCAGGTTTGTGAGAGCTGTTGGGGAGGGTTTAAAGAAAGTTGGCAGGGGATGGGAGCAAGAGCGATAAGGCTGAGGATGGGGCTGTTAGTAAACAAGTCAATTCAGTGTATAGTGAGACTGTGAGGAAGGACAGGCATATGATGGGGCAAAATTGCAGACTGTGGGATGAGTTGAAGTGTAACATGGGGGCAAAATTGAAATGCATCATGAATATAGGATAGAAGGTGATATATTTGAATGCATGCAGTGTACAGAATAAAGTAGATGATCTTGTAGCACAGCTAGGGATTGGCAGGTATGAGGTTGTGGGCATCACTGAGTGGTGGCTGAAAGAAGATCATAGTTGGGAACCTAACATCCAAGGCTACACCATGTAGTGAAAGGTAGGCAGAGGTGGTGGGATGGCTCTGTGGTAAAAAATGAAATTGAATCCTTAGAGAGAGGTGACATAGGATCAGAAGATGTAGAATCCTTGTGGGTAGGGTTAAAAAACTACAAGGGCAAAAACACCCTGGTAAGAGTTGTATGCAGACCCTGAACAGTAGCCAGGATGTGGGATATAAATTACAATGGGAAATAGAAAAGACAGGTAATAAGGGCAATGTTATGATAGTCCTGGGAGATTTCAATAATCAGGTAGATTGGGAATATAAGGTAATTATTGGATCCCAAGAGGGGGAATTTGTAGAATGCCTACAAGATGGGAATTCTGGATTGGATGTTGTGTAATGAACCAGATTTGATTTGGGAGCTTAAAGGAAAAGAACCCTTAGGAGGCAGTGGTCATAATATGATAGAATTCACCCTGCAGTTTGAGAGGGGGAAATAAAGTCAGATGTATCAGCATTACAGTGGAGTAAAGGGAATTACAGAGGCATGAGCTAGGTGCTGCCCATGGTTGATTGGAAGGGGAAACAAGCAGGAATGACAGCAGAACAGTAATGGCAGGAGTTTCCTGGGACAATTTGGAAGGCACAGGACAAATACATTCCAAAGATGTAGAATTATTCTAAAGGGAGGATGAGGCAATTGTGGCTGATAAGAGAAGTCAAAGACAGCATTAAAACAATGAGAGTACATGTAATAGAGCAAACATTAGTAGGAAATTGGAGGTTTGGGATTTTTTTAAAATCAACAGAAGACAACTAAAAAAACCACAAGGGGAGAAAAGATTAAACATGAAGGCAAGCTAGTCAATAATATCAAAGAGAATACCAAAAGATTTTTTTTTAGAATTAAAGAGTAAAAGAGAGGCAAGAGTGGATATTGGACCTCTGGAAAATGACTCTGGAGAGGTAATATTTGCATCAGTTTTCACTGTGGAAGACACTAGAGGTATGCCAAATATTTGAAAATGTCAGGGGACAGAAGTGAAAGTAGTTGCTATTGTTAAGGAGAAGGGGCTTGAGAAAATAAAAGGTCTGAAAGAAATTAAGTCACCTGGACCAGATGGACTACACCCCAGGGTTCTGAAAGAGATTGTGGAGGCAATAGTCGTAATCTTTCAAGAATCACTGAGTTCAGGAATGGTTCTACAGGAGTGGAAAATTGCAGATGTCACTCTATTCCTTAAGAAAGGAGGGTGGCAAAAGAAAGGAAATTATAGTCCATTTAGCCTGACTTCAGTGGCTGAAGAGATGTTGGTGTCCATTACTAAGGATAGGTATCGTGGTACTTGGAGGCACATGATAACGTAGGCCAAAGTCAGCATGGTTTTCTTAAAGGGAATTCTTGTCTGACAGATCTGTGGAATTCTTTGAGGAAATAATAGGGAGAATAGACAAAGCAGAGTCAGTGGATGTTGTGTACTTCGACTTTCAGGTGCTGCACATGAGGCTGCTGAATAAGAATAAGATCCCGTGGAATTACAAGAAGGTTACTAGCATTGATAGAAGATATGCTGACAGGCAGGAGGCAAAGAGTGGGAATAAAAGGAGCCTATTCTGGTTGGCTGACAGTGACTAGTCGTGTTCTGCATGCGTCCATATTGGTATTGCTTCTTTTCATGTTCTATTACAATGACTTGGCTGACGAATTGATGGCTTTGTGGTGAAGTTTGCAGACAATACAATGATAGGGAGAGGGGCAGAGAGTGTTGAGGGATCAAGGAGTCTGCATAAGACTTGGGACTGATTGGGTATTGGACAAAGATGTCGTTATTGGGATATAGTGTTGGGAACTGTTTGGTCATGCACGTTCCTAAATGGGACAAGAATTCAAAAATCAGAGCCACCAATTGACTTGGGAGTCCTCGTGCAGGATTCCCTGAAAGTTAACTTGTAGGTTGAGTCGGTGGTATGGAAGGCAAATGCAATGTTATTGTTCTTTTCGAGAGGCTTGGAATATAAGAACATGTCTGTAATGCTGAGGCTTTATGAGGAATTGATCAATCTTACATTTAGAGTATTGTGAGCAGTTTTGGGCCCCTTGTCAAAGAAAAGATGTGCTGGCACTGGAGAGAGTCTAGAGGAGATTCATGAGAATGATTCGGGGAATGAAAGGTTTAATGTATGAGGCACATTTGATGGCTTTGGGCCTGTACTTACTGGAGTTTAGAAGAATGGTGGAGGGTGGGGTCTCTTTAAAACCTATGGAATGTTGAAAGGCATAGATAGAACTGAAGTGTAGAGAATCTTTCTTGGGGGGCCAGGGGGCACAGCCTCATAATAGTGGGACATCCATTGGAAGAGATGAGTAGGACTTCCTTTAGCCAAAGGCTGGTGAATCTGGGGGAATTCACTGCCACAAATGGCTGTGGAGACGAAGTCACTGAGTATATTTAAAGCAGAGGTTGATAGGTTCTTGGTTAGTCAGGGTGTCAAAAGTTATGGGAAGAAGGCAGGAAAATAGAATTGATAGGGATAATACATCAGCAATGGTGGAATGGCGGAGAATACCAGACGGGCTCTGCTCCTATGACCTTCTGGTCTTGTGGTATAACTCCTTGGTCTCATTGTATCTCTTACTCCTTGAATTTTTTTAACTATTACCATCCTCCCACCATAAACTCTATTACTAACCCTCCATTCTTCCCTTTAAGGTACAATGTAACTTTGGTATTCATTTTCACTGTGTAATCATAGAAATATTCCATGAAAGCAGGCCATTCTATCCATGATGTCCATACCAACAAGAGGGTGTCCATCTCTCACTCATCTCCCACCTCTTATCACTTAACCATCTGTACTTCAGTGGTTCAAGTCCTCTTCACTTCACTTCTTAAATTACGCCAGAGATTCTACTTCTACCACTCTCGGGCAGTGTATTCAGTTAGACATTGTCCTCTGGCTGAAAGAGATCCCACTCAGGCAATATCTTGGTGATTCATTCTCCTCCCTGTCTTTTCACATCCTTTCTAAAAGGTGCTGACCAGAAATGCAGGCAGTATTGAGCTCCAACCAGTGTTTTATAAACTTTGAGATAACCTCCCTGCTCTTGTGTTAAATGCCTCAACTATTGAAGGCCATTATCAGATAGGCCTTCTTTAACATGTTATCAACCTGTTCATTCACTTTCAAGGATATAAAGTATAAAAGTATTCGGATTTGTACATCAAGGTCCTCTGTTCCTCAATTTTCCCTTGAACCTTACTGTTAATGGTATATATCCTAGTCTTGTTATATATCCTACTCCCAACTGCATCATCTCACATTATCAGAAATGAACTCCATCTCCCATTTCTCAGCCCAATTTAACCAACCTCTTGATATCACTCCGTAGTCTAAGAGTATCTTCCACACTGCTAACAACACCGCCAATCTTTATGGCATTCTTAATGATCATGCTCTCACCATCAACATCAGATTATTCACATATACTGTACTGTGCAAAAGTCTCAGGCATATACAGTATATTGTTGGGAAAAGCAGAAGGAAGAGAGAAGCACCAGAGAGGTATTCTGTAATGATCAATAAATCAGTTGAATCAAATGATCTCACCTGGTGTCTCAGGGCTGGGTGTATCTCTACCCGAACTACCCACTGATCCTGGCATTTCTTCTGTGCCACCTGCCCTACACCCCTCCCATAGTGCACTACCCTCTCCATTCCCAACATCCTTTGCTCTTGCCAGATTTACAAACTCTCTCTCTTTGCTTTACATTGACAAATACAGAACCGAGCAAAAGTCTTAGGCACCCTAGCTATATATCTGTCCCTATGAATTCTGCACAGTACTGTATTACAAACAGCAAGATTGATTGCTCCCTTTGGAACACACTAGTCATTTGCATCTAATCACTTCTTACTTCCTTCATAATCTTTCATTCTTGTTTATTATTGCAACATCTAGAAGAGTTGATGAGAAATCTTCAGCTGACCATCATCCTGAAGCAGTTCACTGTTTTAGAACCACTCTCCAACTTTTTCCAAGAAAAATCTATATTTCACAATGTAACATCATAACAAGGAACGTAAATCTGCCAGTGCTTCTCTTTTGTGTCTTTCTGTCACTCTATCTCACTATTTCTTGGCCTTTCCCTGTTAGATTCAGGAAATTTAAATCTCTTTCCCATGGTGTAAGCAATTGTCATTAATTGTAAATAGCAGGCTTCAAAAATCAGTCCGGATGAAGGGTCTCAATCCAGTATGTCATCTGTCCCTTTCCCTCTATAGATACTGCCTGATCTGTTGAGTTCCTCCAACACCTGTCATGTTGCGCAAGGGACTGCAGATTGTGGAATCTGGAGCACATAGAAACACTGGAAGAACTCAGCAGATCAGGCAGTACCTCACCCATATCAAATCACCTTGTCCCCACCACCATTCTCTTTTCTCTCACCCACCCTCTCCATCTGCCTTTGAATCACTCTTCCCACTGGTTCCCCTCCTCAACTGCCTTTCTTTATTCTATGCTCTACCTTTCTCTCCCATCCGATTTCATCATCTTCAGCCTTTTTGTCACTTACACTCATCACCTCCCAGGTTTTGTTGCTATTCCCCCTCCACCCCTCCCCCATTTGCCTCTTTCTCCTCTCACCAGGAACCATCTAACATTTGCCAGGTCCACCTTTTATCCTGGCAATCTCCTCTCTATCTTTGAGTCCAGATGAAGAATCTGAAGCCAAAAGATCAATTGTTCATTTCACTCCATAGGTGCTACCTAACCTGTTGAGTTCCTCCAACGTTATATGTGTTGCTTCAAAACTCACAGTTCTGTTGTTTCATTGGAAACTGAGATAACGCAAGATAATGAAACTTATTTTCCCATTTTATGCTCACTGATGCAGCCTCTCGATACCTTCAGGTAAATAATGGTTTCTAATAATATTTCATGAGCAACTTACCTGTTTCTTATAAATTGTCTTCATTGCCTGGTCCACCCTGTGGAAATATTTGCTTAGTTTTACTCAAAGCCTGAAATCACGTAAGACTGAATTATCTTATCCACCAACCAGTAGTTACAAAAGTAACAGCTGGTACAGTTCCAGCTTGGTGGAAGGGCTTGCCAATTGCTGACCTGCCCACCTTGTGACTGTCTGCGCCCTGATATTTCCTGTGTGCCATTTAAGAGTTACAGTCCCCAACCCATGCATTGGAGGATGGCCGTTACCATCAAGGATCCAACACCATGGATATTTATGGCATATTACATCCACCGGATAGAGAGAGCCTTTGCCTCTGTTTGGGAGTCAGGGATTGGATGGATAGTAGGTGAAGAATGGAGACTAAGGCTTATAATTATTGTGTGCCTATAAACAAGGATGCATAATTTTAAGAAGATTGGAGGGAAATGTAGGAGGGATGTCAGAAGTATAGTGCCTATAAAAAGTATTCACCCCCCCCCCCCAGAAGTTTTCATATTTTATTGTTTTGCAACATTGAATAACAGTGGATTCAATTTGGCTTTTCTTGACGCTGGTCGTCAGAAAAAAAACTCCTTGGTGTCAAAGTAAAAACAGATCTGTACAAAGTGATCTAAATTAATTACAAATATAAAACACAAAGTAATTAATTGCATTAGTATTGACCCCCTTTAATATGACACACCAATTCATCACTGGTGCAGCCAATTGGTTTCAGAAATCACATAATTAGTTAAATAGATATCTGTGTTTGGAGACCTGTGTGCAATCAAGGTGTTTCAATTGATTCAAGTAAAAATACATCTGGATCTGGAAGGTCCAGTTGCTGCTGAGTCAGTCTCCTGGCAAAAGCTACACCAAGAAGACAAAAGAACACTCCAAGCAACTACATGAAAAGGTTATTAAAATTCACAAGTCAGGAGACGGGTACAAGAAAATTTCCAAGTCATTGAATATCCCTTGGAGTACAGTTAAGTCAATCATCGAGAAATGGACTAGTGAGGGAGGCCACCAAGAGACCTATCACAACTCTGGAGGAGTTACAAGCTTCAATGGCTGAGATGGGAGAGACTGCACATTCAACAACTGTTGCCCAGGTGCTTCACCAGTCACAACTTTATGGGAGAATGGCAAAGAGAGAACCTCTGTTGAAAAAAAACTTTTGTGAAATCTCAGCTAGAGTTTGCCAGAAGGCATGTGGGAGACTCTGAAGTCAGCTGGAAGAAAGTCCTGTGGTCTGATGAAACCAAAATTGAGCTTTTTGGCTGTCAGGTTAAGCACTATATTTGGCATAAGCCAAACACCACACATCATCAAAAACACACCATTCCTACTATGAAGCATGATGGTGGCTGCATCATGCTGTGCGGATGTTTCAATGCAGCAGGCCCTGAAAGTCTTATGAAGGTAGAGGGTAAAATGAATGCAGCAAAATACAAGGAAATCCTAAAGGAAAACCTGATGCAGTCTGCAAGAGATCTGAGACTTGGGAGAAGATCGGTTTTCATGCAAGACAATGACCCCAAGCATGAAGCCAAAGGTACACAGGAGTGGCTTAAAAAACAACATTTAATGCCCTGGAGTGGCCAAGTCAGAGTCCAGACCGCAAATTAATTGAGAATTTGTGGCTGGACTTGAAAAGGGCTCATGATCTTCTTGCAATCTGACAGAGCTTGAGCAGTTTTGTAAAGAAGAATGGGGAAAAATTGCAGTGTCCAGATGTGCGAAGCTGATAATGATCTGTCTACACTGATTCAAGGCTGTAATTGCTGCTAAAGGTGCATCTACTAAATACTGACTTGAAGGGGGTGAATCAATTATTTTGTGTTTTGTATTTGTGATTAATTTAGATCATTTTGTAGAGATCTGTTTTCATTTTGGCACAAAAGTGTCTTTTTCTGTTGATCAGTGTCAAAAAAGCAAAATTAAATCCACTGTGATTCAATGGGGCAGAATACTTTTTCTAGGCACTGTGAGCATTTGCCAACATGAAGGGCATTTTTTAAGGTAATTGGAGGAAAATATAGGGGGGAATGTCGCAGGTAGGTGTTTTTTTTTACACAGAGAGTGGTTGATGGATAGGGCACCCAGCCAGGGTGGTAATGGAGGCAGGTACATTTAAGAAACTCCTCAATAGGTACATGGATAATAGAATAATGGAGGGCTATGTAGGATTGAAGGGTTAGATTGATCTTAGAGTTGATTAAAAGGTTGGCACAACATCGCAGGCCAAAGGGCCTGTACTGTGCTGTAATGTTCTAATATTCCAAAATAGTTTGCCCAAGATGCTAGAGAGGAATACTGAGGTATTCTGGCCAAACTTAAAATGAATTTAGATGTTGGCCCTAATGTAGTTCTAAATATGTCTCATACGCTGGCCTCCTCCCAGATGATTGAGGTAGAAACAGTGCTTGCATTTATGAGACATATTTTGGATGGGCTGGGGTGAATTTGACACCATTTCCAATCTTGATATAGTGTCACGTGTCCAGCAACAATGGATGTGAAATTGAGTCTGGTTTTATAAACAAACAACAATATTTATTAACCTCTACTCAAAAACATAGAAAAATAAACAAACTAGCTTAACCAGAAGTTAACCGTTATGCGGCTATCTCGAACAAATAGTCAAACTTAGAAATAGTTCTTAATGAGTTCTCATTCAAGCACAGTCTTAAAGTCATAAGCTGAGAAGTCGAAGTGATTTTTACAGTCTTTAAACAGAGACTTTACTGCAGCAACAATTCCTCCCAAGAAAATGACGAATGTGCCGATCACAGTCAAGCCATGCCTTTTTCAAAGGAGTCACACCGAATATAAAGTCATAAAGTAACGGACCTTTTCTCCCAGGAGGGTGGACACTGCACAAACCGTCCTGACCTTGTAGGGGTGTACTCAAACGTGCATGCCACAATTTCCTGGACAAATCCGATTCCAAACAGTCGATCGCTTCCAAAACACCGAACGTCGTTAACTTTACCCAATCTTTTGGGTTCCCGTACATTGGTAGGGCCTTCACTCTCCAATACTAGACTGTAAAGGTAGAACAAAGGTGTAAGAATGCGGGCCAGCTGGTGGCACAATGACATCGGCGCCGGACCCAGGAGCGGAGGTTCCGGGGTTCGAGGCCAGTTGGGTCCGCTCCCGAGTACGCTTTCCATCCATACCGGATTGAGTGTCGAGATCGCAACTCGATCTCGTAAAATAAAGGGAACAATACTGCCAAAATGCCTGTGTGAGGAGTGGCGTGTCACACAGTCTCTCTCTCTCTCGCTCCGCACCTTGTAAAAAGCCATGAAAAAGACATCATCACAGACGCGCACGCATGCAGGCACGCGCAAAAAAAAAACAAAACCTCCATATGAAGTCTTGCTTTCCAGATGTTGATAAACATGAATGAATGCTGATTACTGTGCTTAGAAAAGATGGCATTGGTAGTCAGGAGAAGATTTCTTTGCCTATTTAATTTCTTGGTACCATGAGATTTCATAAACACAAGAAATTCTGCAGATGATGAAATATCCAGAGCAACAATCCTGAAGAAGGGTCTCAGCTCGAAACTTCGACTGTTTATCCATTTCCATAGATGCTGCCTGACCTGCTGAGTTCCTCCGGCATTTTGTGTGTGTTGTACAGAGATTTCATGTGTCTGGATTCAATGCTGAGTTCTCCCCTTGTACCACATCCTCTGATATGTCTGACCTGCTGAATGTGCCCAGGGATTGTGACAAAGAATTAGGAGATATTCATATCAAATTCACTTGTACTACACAGTGGATTTTAAAGAAATAAAAAGATACATTGACAAACATTAGGTTTGAAAACTTATGCCATGCAAGCAATCAGATGAGATGCTTGCCCATGTGTTTCATAATTCATGCTAAAAGTGAAAATGAGGACTTAGACAAAATAGCTTGCATGGCTGTTTCATGCTGTTAATGTTGACATTTTATTGCACGGTATATTAGAGAATAGTAGCTGGTGGATAGTAGCGAAGGAACCAGGGTGCATTTTAATTTCAGCAGGGTGCTTCTGGTAGGGGATAATGTGAATACTGGGCATGCAGTCTTTCATATAACATAATGATTTGAGTGTTTTATTTTGAGAAATGAGTCAACACTCCTCTGAAAAGTGTTCATTCATATATTGTAGGCTCATTGTAATCAGCCTGAGGAATCACAATTAAGCCAATATTTTTTTAAAATTCAAGTTGTTAATGTGAATGAATGAGGAAAATTTCTTGTTTTATTTCATTATTTATGAAGCAGCAGATTTATTATTCGGGAATGTAAAATGTAACTTTATCAATGCCCACATAGTGGGATTTAGGCAGGTGGTCAGTCAAAATAGCCCCAAATGACCATTTTTAGAAGCTCTTTACATATTCCCCGGGAAACACCTTATTGATACTGTATTATTGATGTTATTTCTCCCCTGTTAATACCTGCTCCCTTTACCAGTATTTCATTTTAAACTATTCTTCTGGGTAGTGGGAAGGACACCTTCTGCACACTGTGTAGGTTTATCTTTTACCATGACTGTACTGCCATGACAACTTTGGGCCCCCACTGCTATTTTAGCCTAAGCGGAGAAGAAGCTGTAGTTTCCCACTTGTTGAACCCATGACTGAGTGTGTTGGGACCAGGCTGCTCCATACTCCTGCAAGCGCCACGAGGTGGAAACAGGACTTCCCTGCACTGGTTATGGTAGGCAACTGACTGAGAGTATTGAGATGTTAAAATGTCCCTCGACCCCCTAGTACTAAAACCAGAAAGTCTACTTGCATGCTTCGGTCCCAACCAGAGGTGAAGTTTGACAGCAGTGCCTAATATGCCTCAATTTGAGCACAGGAGGTGTCGCCTTTTGGGTTACCCTAACAAATTGGTGGTAGCAGAACATTGCATTCGACTTCAACGGCACAAAGCTACTGTGCCGTGTCAGTGACTTTTGGGACTGCCTGGTGAACGAAACCACTGAAATAAAACGAGAAAAAAATAATTCTTACAAAGATGGAGGTCTCGTTCTAAGTAAGAATGAGAATTTGATTGCAAACAAGGTGGAACAGCTTGAGAGCTAACGAATAAGGAGGGTTAGATGGCGGGGGTATAAATACCACCGGACTAGACATGCCCAGGCATCATTCTTGATGAAGATGGCAGAGTGTGTCATCAAAAGGTCAGTTAAAATCGATACTTGTACCCAGCTGGAGCCCGAGAAGAGTTTATGCGTCATGTATGCTGGGAAACCACTAGACCTTTCTTCATGGACAGTATTTTCCATTGATGTGAGTGTATTTTAACACCCAATAATTTAATTGCTTAGTTAAATTAGTAGTTATTATCTACTGTTACGGAATCTCATTATGACTTAATTTGTTGGTAAAATATATACGCAGCAACTTTGAACATAAAACTGCTTCTCAGTCTGTGCACTGCTGTTAGCAATAAGGTGGAAATGTAAATGATCATCTTAGTGATGTTTTATTATTGCTGGACATTCACTAGTTTTAAATGTATGGAGATGACAACCAAATGTATCACAAGCTGTCAGAATCTCATCTCTGTCAACAGCAAATTCAAATTTTGGTGATTGGCAGATGCATATTGTATAATTCCATGTGAGATTTCTCCAATAGCCAGAATTTCCCTATTTTGCGAACTGCAGTTAAGGGCTTGTTAGAAGTTATGCCCCATCTGTGATTTAGTAGGCTGGAGGTCAGAGCCAATAATTACTGTTCAGCCTTACCAGCCAGAAATTTCCCATTTCATTTTGTAAATAACAGAGTTTACTGATTGTACAAATGGGCAGCCGTATTGCTGAATAGTCAATCATCAAGAAGAAATGCTAGAAAATCAATGTGTTTTTATTATTATCTGAATGTCATTATGTACCTGATTTGCATCCTTTAGCACTGTAACTCTTGAGGAACTGATGCAGTTTGAAAGAAAAGAGCACAATGGCTTAAGCTACTGAATGTGCATGTCAATTATATTTTAATATTCAACAGAGCATATTTTAGGACGAAAAAGACAGCAACAACATATGCATAACTCATTGACAGCATAGAGCAGCTGTGCCATTCAACTCTTAGACTCACTTTGTGCATTTTAGCAGCATAGTAATTTAGTATAGAGCTACCTGAGTGATGGCATTTTCAATGAGCAGGTAATCTATAGAGAATTTTTATATGGTTATGAGTTCTATGCTTCAGCATGGCAACACAAAATACATCAAGACCAATTACGATATCAACTTTCAGTGTGATACCCTTGCCACGCAAGTGCATGTATTTCTGCCCCAGGCATTTCAAATTGCATCTAATTTGAAATCTTTGGGGTTTTAATTAAATTTCAGAATATATGGAATTCTTCATTAGTACCTGCTCTGAATAGCATATTACACTTCCTTCAGTCTCTTGTTAAAGTAGTGGGCTGTGGTAAATAGTGATATGTTGGGAAAAATAGTCTTCAGAGGCATGTGTACACAGGGAACAGACATAGTAAAATGCAAAATAATATCAAAAAGATTATTAGTCCAATGAGGGGCACTTGATTTGTATTTTAATGTAATTTTACTTTTCTCTTAATGATTTGCAAATTGTTCTCTGATTATAAGATGGATTAAGCTTGCGTTTTAATGTTGAAGTACAGCCATTAGCTATCTTTCTTGGTCTTCTTTATAGTCTGGTTCCCTGCAGCAGCAAAAATTGAAACCATTTAACCCCTTTGATGTACTTTTTAGTGCCAAGGTACAACACAGGCTGCTACCTAATTCAGCCTGCTTGTATTTTTCAGCAGGCTGCTGCAAGCTCCTTAATTGTCCATTAGGCGCCAATCAACAAGGGGACAAAGTTAACAGTATCCTTGCAATATTCTTTGTAGATTTAACACAGTGTCACATCTTCTCAGGGTCATTTCTTCCGTTGTGTAATTACAGTGGCTTGATGGAGAAAATCTAGTAAACGTGCTATCAAGTATAAGAAGAGGGCTACCCTTTTCTGCCTTGTAAGCACAATGGGAATGTAGGCATCCCTGTTTGCATGCACATCTGATGGGGATAGCATTACAATGTTGTAAATGAACACGAAAAAGATCAAGAGGCTATCTCCTCCATTGTCACAATGCCACTAGTTACAGTAACGAGCATACCACAGAAATTTCTCCCCTTAAGGATCCAGAATTCATTTGCAGAGAGTTTAAAAACAATTATTCTTTAAATGTCATTATTGAATTATATTAAATGGCCAATCTTAAGAAATTGCAACTAGTAGAATAAGATTTGATATTATTGAGACCTTATCCAAATGAGGTCACGAGAAATAAGTATCTTTGTTGTATAAATGTACATAAAAATTATGGCAATGTAATACACATTTTTATTAAAGTTTGTTGGTGTGAAGAAAGGGTCAAGATACATTTTGCATTATATTTCAAATAACTTAGGTAATCAAGTAACAGCAAAAATATTGTGCTGATGTAGCTTTCAGCTTTTGTTAAGTCTTTTATTTCACAGATGACCTGTCAGGCTGGAGGATGAATGGAGCTCAGTCTCTCAAAATTTAACATATACAGATGTAATGTTCATACAGCAGCTCAATAATGACGGTGGGTGATCTTGATTTTGGAGTTAAGGTGGTATCAGTTGAACAGTTTCACTCCATCTCCTCCAACAGGAAGTTTGTTGGAATGAGACATAGCATTACAATTTAAAAAGTTTGAGGAGAGTGAGAAGGACGCTGTACAGGGCCCCTTGAATGACAAAGACTGGGGCTTTAGTGATCTCAACTATATGAAACATATACCTAGTAGCTGGTGCAACACCATGCATTTTTCCTACCAGGGTAGATAGTGTCTTTTATACCACTAGCTGATTTAGGAATCCACACAACAATCTTGTGAACTGCTAATAGGCTTTAGGGTAGAAGTGGCTGTAGAAGACTTCCTCTGTAGCGCAAGACAGGAAGATTCCTGTTATGTTTACACAATGTAAGTAGATTCTTGAAGATTGGTGTAATTGCAGTCACTGTGATTTTTCTGTGAATTAATCCTCATTGTAGAAGGTTTTAAAAGTACATTTAATGTCAGAGAAATGTGTACAATATATATTCTGAAATTCTTTTCGCAAACAGCCACAAAAACAGAGGAGTACCCCAAAGAATGAATGACAGTTAAATGTTAGAACCCCAAAGACTCCCCCAGCTCCCCCCCCCACCACTGCATAAGCAGCAGCAGAGCAACCCCCCCCCCCTCCCCAGCAAAAAAGCATCGGCACCTCCAACTGGGCACTCAAGCGTGCAGCAAAGCGTCAATAAAGACACAGACTTATAGTACCCGAAAGACTACTCATTCACCCGGTAATTTGACATACCACAAGCTTGCTCTCTCTCCCTAATAAGGGAAAAAGAGGTGTCCCCGTTTTACAACGAGAGGGGAGACGTAACAAACAACTCACTGATTTACGATGTTAAAAGTCTGTTGCGTCACTTCTTCCGAACTCTGTGCCAAAAGAACTGGGGTCTTTCAGCACACAAGCAGCAGCCAGCTTGCTGCTTTTGATCTTCTGTCTCCCAGGACACACCAGTTTCCTGTGGCGGCGCTGGCCTCCAGTCTGCCCGCCTCCAGAGCCACAAAATCCCAGAACCCTGAAGGTGCGCTAGACTTCTGGGCTGCATCCTTAGCATATCGAATAGCGGCCAGTCTTGAGACACCAAGAGCAGGTCCCATTCCTGCAAAGAACCAAAGTCAGTGTGTAACTCCAGGTCAGGGTCTTCAAAAGAACCCTGAAAGAGAAAATTAGAGATATTAAAGATAGAAATAGACCTGTTTCCGAAGATGCAGGAAGTGGAAAATAACGTTGCAAATTTTGACTGAAGATTCTCCCAGCCAGGCCTTTTTGTTTTCCATTTGGCATTTGGCTTTTTGAACAACTTTTTGGTCAGTTGTGATGGCAAGATTTAACCAAATGCTTCATCGTGGAATGGATTTGAGGGTGCTCACATTAACAACAATGTAATAGTGAGGAGCTTTTCAAAGAGTTCCCATCAGACTTCCCTTTTGTCTTTCAAAAGTTCTCCTCTGTTTTTGGTTCTTGATGAATGAGCTCTTTGTTGTTTGGGTCATTGATGGTCCTGGCAATGCTGAAATATCAGTACATTTCATGGTTATCAACTGAAGGGACCAGGAGATTAGCTTGTCTCCCACTGTTGCATAACCCAGGACTTCTTCAGGGTTGAAGTAGATGTGATTGTTGGCCATATCTGAAGCTGTTAGAGATGAGGGTGTATGCACTCATATGCATTGTGTGTAGCCTCCCATATTAGAATAAGTTGGGAGGATGGATGCATTTTCTTAAAATACTAGAAGTCTGGTAAGGGTGGGTTGGATTCACAGAGAGGGCAGACAAATTATTGGCAATGTTCACCCCATGAAAATGGCATTCCTCAGTGTCCTTTCAATGGAAGGTGCAGGCACTACATTATTATTTGAACTAGCCATGCCTAGCCATTGTGACTCCCTCAGGGAGGTGATATCAATGCCAAAGAAAACATCAGAATAACCAGACTATGATAAGAATGCTGTTCAGTTTTGTCTCACAAAAAGGGTTACTTAATAATTTGCTTATAAAGGGGTCCTAAGGAAAAAATGAACATAATATTGGATAGTAAGACCCCTATCATAGATAGGTTGATGGATTCTTGAATAGTCGGGGCTTCAAAGGTTAAGAGGAGACAGCAAGAAAATGGGAGTGAGAGGAATTATAAATCAACCATGAATGTCAAAGCAGACTCGATGGGCTGAATGGCCTAATTCTGCTCCTATGTGTATGGTCTTAGTATGATAGAAATTCACATCGAGTTTGAAATTGATGAAGTTTAATCTGAAACCAGGGTTTTCCATTTAAGTCAAGGACGCTATGATCTTATGTTAGTTATGGTAGGTTTGGAACCCACACAAATGGTTTTGATGGTGACGAGGCAGTGCAATAGAATAGAACACAAAGGGATAATATATGTATGATTCTGATGTATTTGATTTGTAATGTACATTCCTGCAAGGCACACAAACAGAAAAACTGCAACAACCACACATTACTGGAGAAATTAACGAAACTATTAGATCTGAGGAAGAGTGTTTTATAAAGTGACTCAGCATTAAAGCTGATGATTAAGCGCATCTGAGTGTGCAGTAAAGGAGGACCAAAGAAATGAGAAAGTATTGGAAGATAGAATATCAGTGGAAATTAATAAGAAACAAAAACAGCCTGTGAAAGTTCTATATGTATTTAAAAAGGAAAAGATTAGCGAGGGCAAATATGGGCCCCTTACAGGGTTAAGAGCACTTGCAGTGGGGATTAGGGAAACACATGAGGAATAAGCAAGACACACAAAGAGAAAGACAGAAGAAGACACAAAATATCTCTCAGGAAAACCGGAGAATCAAAGGTTCAGTGCAAATGAGGAAGTAAAAGAAATTAGCATTAATAAAAACAATAATGCTGGAGAAGTTAATGAACCAGAAATCCCTGATGATCTACATTTCAGAATTTTAAAAGACTATGGAGATGGTGGATACTGGGTCCACCTTCTAAAATTGAATAGATTCTCGGATGTTTTTTGTGGATTGGAGGGTAGTAAATATAAGCATAGTATTTTAGAAAGGAGGTGTAAAATACAGGGCAAACAACAGGAATTCTGCAGATGCTGGAAATTCAAGCAACATACATCAAAGTTGCTGGTGAACGCAGCAGGCCAAGCAGCATCTATAGGAAGAGGTGCAGTCGACGTTTCAGGCCGAGACCCTTCGTCAGGACTAACTGAAGGAAGAGTGAGTAAGGGATTTGAAAGCTGGAGGGGGAGGGGGAGATGCAAAATGATAGGAGAAGACAGGAGGGGGAGGGATAGAGCCGAGAGCTGGACAGGTGATAGGCAAAAGGGGATACGAGAGGATCATGGGACAGGAGGCCTAGGGAGAAAGACGGGGGGGGGTGACCCAGAGGATGGGCAAGAGGTATATTCAGAGGGACAGAGGGAGAAAAAGGAGAGTGAGAGAAAGAATGTGTGCATAAAAATGAGTAACAGCTGGGGTACGAGGGGGAGGTGGGGCCTAGCGGAAGTTAGAGAAGTCAATGTTCATGCCATCAGGTTGGAGGCTACCCAGACGGAATATAAGGTGTTGTTCCTCCAACCTGAGTGTGGCTTCATCTTTACAGTAGAGGAGGCCGTGGATAGACATGTCAGAATGGGAATGGGATGTGGAATTAAAATGTGTGGCCACTGGGAGATCCTGCTTTCTCTGGCGGACAGAGCGTAGATGTTCAGCAAAGCGGTCTCCCAGTCTGCGTCGGGTCTCACCAATATATAAAAGGCCACATCGGGAGCACCGGACGCAGTATATCACCCCAGTCGACTCACAGGTGAAGTGATGCCTCACCTGGAAGGACTGTTTGGGGCCCTGAATGGTGGTAAGGGAGGAAGTGTAAGGGCATGTGTAGCACTTGTTCCGCTTACACGGATAAGTGCCAGGAGGGAGATCAGTGGGGAGGGATGGGGGGGGACGAATGGACAAGGGAGTTGTGTAGGGAGCGATCCCTGCGGAATGCAGAGAGAGGGGGGGAGGGAAAGATGTGCTTAGTGGTGGGATCCCGTTGGAGGTGGCGGAAGTTACGGAGAATAATATGTTGGACCCGGAGGCTGGTGGGGTGGTAGGTGAGGACCAGGGGAACCCTATTCCTAGTGGGGTGGTGGGAGGATGGAGTGAGAGCAGATGTACGTGAAATGGAGGAGATGCGTTTAAGAGCAGAGTTGATAGTGGAGGAAGGGAAGCCCCTTTCTTTAAAAAATGAAGACATCTCCCTCGTCCTAGAATGAAAAGCCTCATCCTGAGAGCAGATGCGGCGGAGACGGAGGAATTGCGAGAAGGGGATGGCGTTTTTGCAAGAGACAGGGTGAGAAGAGGAATAAACCAGATAGCTGTCTGAGTCAGATAGCTGTGTAAAATACAGGGAACCATCAGTTTATTAGGCCGACACTGGTAGTTAATAACAAGCTGGAATTTAATACAAGAAAAATTATATGAAGATATAAATGAATTGAATAGACAATGTGGATTTATAAAGGAAAATCATCCTTGACTAATCTACTGGAGTGTTCGAAGATATATCCAGTCGAATAAGTGAGGAGTACTAGTGGAGGCCGCACATTTAGATTTTTAGATGAGGTCCTGTGCATGAAATTACTGAATAAAGTTAGAACACATGGACTTACTGGTAATGTGCTAACATAGATTGAAAATTGTTTAACAGTTTTTAAAAGGGTATGAATAGTTGACAGGCTGTGAGTCTTTGAAAATTTATATCAGTGGTCTTGCTGTGAGGATTGTATTTCAAAGTTCAAAGTAAATTTGTTGTCAAAGTATAGTATGTGTCACCAAATACAACCCTGAGATTCACTTTCTTGCGGATGTAAATTCTTGCGGAGTAAATACAAGAAACACAATAGAATCAATGAAAGATTGCACCCAACAGGACAGACATACAATTAATGTGCAACAGACAATAAAGTGTGCAAATACAAAAAAAAGATTATAAAAAAAAGCCATAAATCTTGAGAACATGAGTTGAAGATTCCATGACTGTGAGTCCATGGTTTGTGGGAACAGTTCAGTGATGGGGCAAGTGAAGTTATCCCCTCTAGTTCAAGAGCCTGATTCTTGAGGGTTAATAACTGTTCCTGAACCTGGTGGTGTAAATCCTGAAGCACTTGTGCCTGCTTTCTGGTGGCAGCAGCAAGAGGTGGAGGCCCTTGATGATGGATGCTGCTTTTCTACAAAACCACTCTACGTAAATGTACTCAGTGGTGGGGAGGGCTTTACCTGTGATGGACGTGACTGTTTCCACTACTTTTTGAAGGCTTTTCCATTCATATTCATTAATGTTTCCAGACCAGGCTTTGATGCAACCAGTCAATATACTCTCAATCTCACATCTATAGAAGTCTCAAAGTTTTCGATGACGTACTGGATCTTTGCAACCTTCTAAGAAAATAGAGGCATTGCCTTCCTTTCTTTGTAATGGCACTAACGTGCTGAATCCAGGGCAGATCCTCTGAAATGATAGCACTGAGGAATTTAAAGTTGCTGACTCTCTCCGTCTCTGATCCCCTGATGAGAATTGGGCCATGGACCTTCGGTTTCCTCCTCCTGAGGTCAATAATCAGCTCCTTGGTCTTGCGGATATTGAGTGAGAGGTTGATATTGTGGCACCACTCAGCCAGATTTTCAGTCTCCCTCCAATTTGCTGATTCGTCTTCACCTTTGATATGGCCAGCGACAACGGTATCATCAACAAACTTAAATATGGCATTGGAGTTGTGCTTAACCTCACAGTCATGAGTGTAAAGCAAGTAGAGTAAGGACCGAAGCACACAGCCCTGTGGTGCACCTGTGCTAATGGTAATTGTGGAGGAGATGTTGTTGCTAAGCCAGACTGACTGGGGTCTGCATTGAGGAAATCAAGGATCCAGTTGCACAACATGGTAATGAGGCCAAGGTCTTGAAACTTATTTATAATCTTTGAGGGAATGATAGTATTGGATGCTGGATGTAGTTAATGAAGAGCATCCTGATGTATGCATCTCTATTCAGATGTTTCAGAGTTGAGTGAAGAGCCAATGAAATAGCATCTGCCATTGACCTGTTGTGATGGTAGGCAAATTGGATTGGATCCGTGTTACTTCTCAGGCAGGAGTTGATTTGTTTCATCTCAGCCTCTCAAAGCACTTCATCACAATGGATATAAGTGCAACTGGACGATAGTAGGTTCACCCTCCTGAGGGATGCTGTCACATCAGCCTCTGAGACTGAAATCACAGGGTCATTGGGGACTGTAGAGAGTTTATAAAGGAAGTATAAAAGACATTGAGCTCAACTGGAAGCAAAACCTTGTTGTCACCTATGTTGCTTGGTTTCACTTTGTATGAAATGATAGCATTCAAGTCCCGCCACAAATGTCGAACATCCTTCAGTGATTCAAGTTTCGTCTGGAATTGCCATTTCTTCAAGTTTATTGATAACAGGGAGTAGGAGTGTGGGTAGTGCTAAGGATGCATGATTGGTTCAACGGAACATTAATAGACTAAGTAAAAGGATGGCAATCTGGCAGATGGAATGTAATGTGAAAACTCTCCCCCCTCACTCTCTCCCCATCCCTCTTCCCTTCCGCCTCCTCCTCCACTCCCTCTCTCCCCCCTCCCTCTCCCACTTGTTCCCCCTTCTCTCCTCCCTCTCCCTACCTCCCTCTCTCTTTCATCTCTCCCTACCTCCCTCTCTTTCATCTCTCCCCTCTCTCTCTCATCCCCTCTCTCTCACCCTCTCTCCCCCTTTCTCACCCCCACTCTCTCGCCCCCCCAGCTCAACCCCTCTCTCTCACCCCCCATCTCAACCCCTCTCTTTCTCACCCCCTCACTCTCTCAACCCCTCCTTCTCTCAACCCCTCCCTCTCTCTCAACCCTTCCCTCTCTCTCACACCCCGCCTCTCTCATACCCCTCTACACACACCCCCATCTCTCACACCCCCTCACACCCCCCTCTGTCACACACCCCCTCTCTCTTAACACCCTCTCTCTCATCCCCTTTTCTCTCTCACAGCCCCTTTTCTCTCTCACCACCTTTTCTCTCTCACACATCTCTCTTTCACCCCTCTCTCTTTCACCCCCTCTCTTTCACCCCCTCTCTTTCACCCCTCTCTCTTTCACCCCTCTCTCTTTCACCCCTCTCTCTTTCACCCCCCTCTCTTTCACCCCTCTCTTTCACCCCTCTCTCACCCCTCTCTCTCTCACCCCTCTCTCTCTCACCCCTCTCTCTTTCACCCCTCTCTCTTTCACCTCTCTCTCTTTCACCTCTCTCTCTTTCACCCCTCTCTCTCTCACCCCTCTCTCTCTCACCCCTCTCTCTCTCACCCCCCATCTCTCTCACCCCCCATCTCTCTCACCCCCCATCTCTCTCACCCCCCATCTCTCACCCCCCCATCTCTCACCCCCCCATCTCTCTCCCCCTCTCTCTCACCTATCTCACCCCATCCCTCTTTCACCTCCCTCTCTCCACCCCCCTCTCTCACCCCCCCCATACACAACCCTCGCACACACCACCCTCATCCCCCTCCCTCTCTCACCTCCTCCGTCTCTCATCCCGCCCCTCACCCCGCCTCTCTCACACTCCCTCTCTCTGTCCCCTCTCTCACACCCCTCTCGCTAACCCTCCCTTCTCTCACTCCCACACCCCTCTCTGTCTCTCTTACCCCCCATCTCACTCACCCACCCCCTGTCTCTCACACCCCCTCTCTCTCGGCTCCTTTTCTCGCAGCCCCTTTTCTCTCTCACCACCTTATCTCTCTCACCCCCATCTCTCTCTCACCAGCTATCCCTCTCTCACCCCCATCTCCCTACCCCCTCTCTCTAGCCCCGTCTCCACCCCTCTCTCTCACTCCTCTCTACCCCCTCTCTCACACACCCCTCTCACACACACTCCTCACCCCTTCCCTCTCTCACCCCCCTCTCTCTCATCCTGCCCTTCACCCCGCCTCTCTCTCACACCCCGCTTGCTCACCCCCTTACTCCCACACCCCTCTCCCACACCCCTCTCTCACCCTCTGTCTCTTTCACCCCTTCTATCTCACCCTGTTCTCTCTCACCCACCTGTCTCTGTCACCCCCGTCACCTCCCTCTCTCTCACCCCCCTCTCTCCCCCACTCACTCCTACACCCCTCTCTTTGTCTCACTTTCACCCCCCCGTTGCCCCCCTTCTGTCACCCCCCTTTCTCTCTCTCCCCCTCTCCCTCTCACACCCTCTCTCTCCCTCTTTCTCACACACCTGCTCTCTCTCTCCCAGCCTTCTCTCACACCCCCCTCTCCCTCACCCCCCTCTCCCTCATTCCCTTCTCTCTCACCCCCCTCTCACCCCCCTCTCATCCCCCTCTCTAACCCCCCCTCACACCCCTCTCCATCTCATCCCCCTCTCTCACCCCCCCACCTCCTCTCTCCCTCACCCCCTCTCTCACCCACCTTCTCTCACCCACCCTCTCTCATCCCTCTCTCTCTCACCCCTTCTCTCTTACCCCTCCCTTTCTACACCTCCTTCTCTCACCCCCCATCCCCCTCTGTCACTCCCCTCTCTTACCCCGTCTCACTTTCACTCCCTCTGTCTCACACCGTTCTCTCTCACTCCCTCTCTCACCCCCCTCTCTCTACACCCCCTCTCTCTCACCCCCCTCATCCCCCTCTCTCACTCCCCTATCTTACCCCCATCTCACTTTCATTCCCTCTGTCTCACACCGTTCTCTCTCACCTCCTCTGTCATCCTCCCTTTCTCTCACTCCCCTCTCTCTCTCACTCCCTCTCTCTCTATCACCCCCCTCTCTCTCACCCCCTCTCTCTCACCCCCTCTCTCTCACCCCCTCTCTCTCTCTCTCTCTCTCTCTCTCTCTCTCTCTCTCTCACCCCTTTCTGTCCCCCTTCTTTCCCTCACTTAATGTTGCATGGCTGTATGAATGTCCAACCTTTTTCATTTCCCATTGCTGTCTTTAAGTAGTTTGTACATTCTCCCTTTGACATATGGATTTCCTCTGAGTTTTCCCAGTTTCATTTCTCATTCCAAAGACGTACAGGTCATAGGTTAACTAGTCACGTGAGTGTTATTGGATGGCACGGTTCGAGGGCCGGAGAGGCCTGTTGCTGTGCTGTATCTCTGAATAAAACAAATGAAAATAAAATAAATGATATTTCGATCATCATTGTTACATACAGTATATTTTGTACAGTTTGACAATGCATTCACAACATTTAGAAAATGCAAGCAGTATCAGAGTGCTGCTATGTTAACAGTAGTTAGAAATAGCCGGAAGTTCAAAAAATGGATAGGTGTGATGCGCAGAGCAGCTAATAGTTCAATATAATGAATAATATTTTTATAGTTACTGATGTATTGGATGTGTGTCAGTGTTTAACAATGATTAGAATTATTATAAAAAAATTAAAAAGCTCTTTAACTTCTCCAATTAAATTAATTTCTAATACCTGTCTATTGCCATTCACCATATTTTCATTCTCAATGCTATTAATCTTTTTGGTTAAATCTCTGTTTTGAACATTTGTTTCTAGAAAGCAAGTGGCAATGGATACTTTCAGTTAAGTATCAAGGAGACAGGACCAGGTCAGATATGCAGGAGAGATCTGCTAAAAGACCATTGACCTTTCCTGGTAATTCCATTCATTTTCAGCGGGACAGCACTGATGTCACCATTGATAACCTACAGAAGCACACAGAAAGGTTAAAGTTAACTTTTAATGGGAAAGCAAAATAAGCATTGGTGGAAGAGCTGATTATCACCCACACCATCCTTGATGACCAGTCAGATCAATGGAAGGAAGTGCAAGCAGGGTGCAGAATGGATGTCTGATCTGCAGATAGTCTGATGTTCATTTCCCTTATAGATTTTTGAAAATGTTCATCAAGTCAATAAAGAGCTATTAACATTTTTGAAAGGCCAAGACATAAGACCATATCTGCTTTGCCTCTCCATCTCTGACTAAAGAATTTTCATCGACATCTATTACTGGCCCAAAGATACATAAAGATATTTGGATTATTCCACAATCTCTTTATCATTTTGTTTAGTGTGATTACCTCATATTTCAAACTACATCTTCTGAGGTAAATACCCTCTTTCCTCTCTCAAAGCTTCGTCTGATTTAGGGAACGGTTCTTTGGAATGTGTCACACTAGTTTCCCATGCTTTTCCTCTCACCTTTCCCAAAAATTTGAGAGTCCCTCCGGCCCCCAGTTTACATTCCGTCGTTGGATTATCGCCATATACAACAGGATTCCAATTTGAATGACCCTGGTTCTCTGTTCCTAAGAGATCATTTCTTTTGCTGCTGCTTATTCATTCTTTCATCACCTTGCACGAGCTGCTCTTTCCAGACGTTCTGTTTTGTAGTTTTAGAAATCTATCACCTGCCTGTGCAATACATGAATTTAACTATGTTACAGCAATTGAAATTGAGGAATAGAGCAAACAATTTTTGGGCCCTTTGTGACTGCCATGTGTGCTACTCAAAATGAAGGTTTTTTAAAAAACATTTTTTGACTAATCTCAATATTGTGATCCAGCCAATTGCCTACACATTGTGGAAAAAGGTTCTTTGGCAGAGCACTTTGAACAGATGTATGTTATGCATATTCACACATGCCTTTGAATCATCAGTATCTACAATCCTTTTAGTCAGTGCATTCCATATAAAAGAAGATCTTCTTCATGTCATCCTGACTCCTCCTGCTTATTACTTTTAAGTGCCCTTCAGTGTAAACCCCTTCAGTTTCAACCGTACAGTCTTTTAAGCAATTCCTCTGAACAATAAAAAGTTTTAGACAACTCCATCTTATCTTCTCTTAACCTGCCTTGCTCTTAGAAGAGCAAGCCTAGCTTTTCCAGTCTATCTGAGTATCGGGAATACTCAATCCCTAATTGTAATCCCTCTCCAGTGGAAAAGAAAGATCCTAAAATGTTATATAAAAAAAATAGCCAAAATGGGAAGGCAAGGAGATATATGTAAATTGGAAAAGAACATAGCTAGAATTGATGAAAGAAAGATGCTCTTTATTCAAAGAATGAGCTACACAGTAAGTGATTTCTGAACAAAGCAGTAAAGGGAAAAACCTCTGAAATCTTTCTAGGAATAGCTGAGTGCAATGATCATAAAGCTTTGAAAGAGGACATAATATGCTTCAAATAACCTTTCCCATGCATATTTACAGTATGATCATAATCCAGAGTGAGAAAGACTTTCTGTATTAGGCAATGATTTAATGCAGTATCCTTCGTGTGGGAACCCAACTGCAGATAACATGACTCCTTCACTGCTGTATTCATTCTGTCCATCTTTTTCTTTTTAGTTTCCTTAAGAAAGTCTGCTGAAGATGAACTTTGTATGTCATCTCACATCTCCCTTTCAGCTTTTCAAAAAATGTATTCATAGCCCATTAAACCCATTGCAGAAGTTTTAGGATATCGGGCAACATCTGGAAGGACAGTCTAATTGACAAGAAAGCTGTTCTTGAAGTTGTGCCAGTAAGTCCAACAGCTGAGATAGAAGTAAATTTATTATCAAAGTATATACAGTATATGTCTATAATACAATATATGAGATTCATTTTCTTACAGACATTCACAGTAGAACGGAGAAATACAATAGAATCAATGAAAAACTACACACAAAGACTAACAAACAGCCAATGTACAAAACTCTGCAAATGATAGATAGATAGATAGAGAAATGAATAATACTAAGAATATAAATGCTTGAAAGTTAGTCCATAGGTTGTGGATTCAATTTCATTACTTACTTATCTATTGAGATGGAGTGTGGAATTGACCCTTCCAGCCCTTCCACACTACCCAGCAATCCCTGAATTTATTCCTAGCCTAATCACGGGACAATTTACAACAACCAATTAACTTGGTACGTCTTTGGACTGTGGGAGGAAACTGGAGCACCCGGAGGAAATCCAGGCAGTCCCGGGGAGAATGTACAAGCTCCTTACAGGCAGCAGCAGGAATTGAACCTGGATCATCTGTGCTGCAAGGTGTTGTGCTAACCACTGGGCTGCCATGCTGCCTGCTGCTTGTGACATCATCCCAATGCACTGAGCTACTCCAGAACAATTCACTTTAAGCCAGAGAGCATTTCATGCAGGAATTCATGATATTATGCTCCTAATCACTATTTTTCTCCTCTTGTAGTTCTTCTAAGGCAACATTTTTTGAGTCTTTTTCTGATGAAAGGTAGTTAACTTGCCCTTTCTCTTTTCAAGTCCTTACCGATCAGCTGCTTAATGCCAACATTTTATGTGCTTTCTTTTACATTTGCAGCAACTGGAAATCCTTTATCCTTTTATCCAATGGTGTTTGCTTGCTGAGTCCCAGCTCCATGCAGTTCCTATGTTAAGTGGTCTCAGGCATAAAGTGAATTGTCCTGAAGCAACTCAGTGTGCTGGGATGGTATTACAACTATTCTATCTCAAATACTGTACTTGCTGGCACAAATTCAAGAATAGCCTTCTTGTCAGCAAGGCTCTCTTCGCAGATGTTGCCCCAAGCTATGCTTAAGTTACTTAACAGACAAAATAAATCAAAATGTAATCCTTAGTTTTACAGCATTTAGTTGGGTTAAACCTACAGCAGTTTTCCCCCACAGTGCAGCTGAATGCAAATGTTTCCCAACAAAAAAAAAATCAGATTACAAACTCATGTTTGTAAGGATAAATTATTGTCATTCTTGAGTACTTTAAAATTCTTAAACTTGACATCATTTTGTATTGTAATAGTCAACGTGCCATTACACAAAGCCTGAAAGACAAGCTTGGTGAGGACATGTGAATTTGCTTTAAGGTTTTTTTCTAACCATGTCACAGTGTTGGAGGATATCTTACATCAAACTTTGGTTTAAATCTCTGATTTATTTTTTAAAATCGAAGATCACACATACATTAATGTAATTAAATGGTAGGTCAATCTTGTTAGGTATTTAGTATTTAGCAATAATTGCATGGATGTTATGATTACTCATAGATGCAGCACAGAAATGTGCCCTTTAGCCCATATGGTCTACACTGAGCGTCAACCACCCATTTACACTAATTCTACATAAATCCCAGTTTTTACCCCATATTTTCTTCAAATGCCTACCAATTTAACCACTCACTCAAATCCGCCATGGACATACCCAAACCTGCAAAAGTAGGGGGGTTGGGATGGTACTAGCAACCCTATCTCGTAAAAACCCAGTGTTACAGAAACACCGTCAAAAGCTTAAAGGCCTTATTCCTGGGAGAGGAAAGATCCTCAAATATGGACTACACTGGAGAACACCTTGAAAGACTGGCCGTGCTTAGAAGACTCTGGCAAGCTGCTGTCAGTGCCCCATGCCCCAGGAGGGGTAATGGACTTAAGTAAGCCACCACTCACTCACACAACAAGGGCAATTTAGAGTGGCCAAATTAACTTCCTAAACCATACATCATTGGAACATGGGAGAAAACTACAGCATCTAGAGGAACTCTTGCAGTCGCAGGGAGAATGGGCAAATTCCCTGCAAGCAACACTTGAATGTTGTAATGAACTCAGGTCTCTGGTACTGTGAAACAGCAGGTCAGCTAGCTGTGCCACTGTGATGCCTCCATTTAAAACTCAACTAAAGTGTCTTTAGTTGGCAATTTTCAGCTCTATAGATTTAACATACATTAGTCATTAATATTAATGACTAATAAATCATTTTTGCAGTGTGTACTGCCAATGCATTCATGATGCAGGTGTACTCTTGATATGTACTGTAAATCTTGGAGCTTATACTTGACTTGAATTCACCAAACATGATTTAATCATAGCTTAAGGCAACATCTGGAATGTTTATAAATAGACAGATGTTTTGCATATGTATGTTCCTATGACCAAGACTGAATGGAGTATTGAAGGAGTGGTTTGCTGTGAGCAGTACACAGTCTGAACCAGGACCTGAATGACGTTTCTGATATTGTCCATGATATTCACTCTTCTGTTTGTTTAATGCATTGCTCTTCTGCAAAATGGAAGCATATTGAGTTGAGAATTTACTCTAGTCGGTGCCTTAGATCTCTCTGAACTTCATCCTTTGTAATTTCAAATGCCATTCATGGAATACCTATGGGAGTTGCTTTTATAAATTGTTGCATAACTGTAGAACTCTACAGTTGTGTTAGGGGTGCACGAATGACGTGTTCAAAAATTGTTGCATGATCCTGGCAAATAGCAAGAACTATCCTCTTCCTAATGTCTCATTTTAGCTCATCTTTTATTTTTCAAACTACTCTTGCACCATTTCTAATGACACAGAATAAAATGTTACAATACTTTAGGGAAATTCTGTCCATCTCTGTTTCTAGGCTATTTCAGAGAAGCACTATTATCTTACAACCTTAGGAAATGACAGAGTTTGTGGCAATAGCTATCCCTTATAAACACTTAATTCAAATGACTCCAACTCCTTTTTATTCTCTGTCACAAAATTTATACTTTGAATTTCAATGAGGAAAAGAGTGCAGATAATTCCTTAGCTGCCATATCATAAAATAGCAAAATATTTGTATCTGGGTAACTGTTTCGCCCAAAGCGGACTTGCGTATAAAAATGTAATTGTAGACAGATGGTACTACATGCTGTGACCTAGCTCTGCGCCCTGTTGAGTTCAAGAATTTAAATAATTGCTCCTGATAATTTATCCTCATTTAAGGTTGTAACCTCTACTGCTTGCCTTTTACCCCTCCTTGTTGAATGGGGCAAGTCTTCCGACGTTCTGTAAAATTAAGTTATGCTTTCAACTGAAATTGATCTGACTGAAAGAAGTCTTCATTATCTTTTACCATGTACCTGTGCAAATTACTTCACATTAACAAGATTACACCTGCCCAGTACTCTATTCCCCATTCTGGACTATCTTAAGGAACAGAATGATACATTAATTCCTCAGCTTAGCAATCTTCAATTTATAAATTTTCACTGTAATATTGACTCTTCACTATATATGACTCCAAGTTACTAAGATTTGTTTTCACCATAAGGAATTGGGTGTCACCATGCATGTTCAAATGCGTTAACAAAATACCCATGATATATTTTGTCTGGCTTGTTTGATTTGTGAATCTGATTTAACTATATGGTTTTCATTAGGAACACGTCATTTTCTTTAATCAAGAAATAACTGTATCAGCTATTGCATTCTCAGTCAAACATTGTGTGGCATACTCTGATGCCATTCATTACGTTTTGAGGAACTTGACATTCTATCTTACTTCATAAACTTATTAGGAGTCTCTGGGAGTAGCTTACAAAAAACCATTAAAACATAAGAAGTAGTAGCAGGAGTAGGCTCTCTGGCCCATCAAGGCTGCTCTGCCATTCAATAAGATCATGGCTGATCTAAGCATGGACCCATCCCCACCTACTTGCCTTTCCCCATAACCTTTAATTCCCCTACTATGCAAAAATTCATCCAGCCTTGTCTTAAATATATTTACTGAGGTAGCCTCCATTGCTTCATTGGGCAGGGAATTCCACAGATTCACCACTCTTTGGGAACCGCAGTTCCTCCTCATCTCCGTCCTAAATCTACTCCCCCAAATCTTGACGCCATTTCCCCTAGTTCTAGTCTCACCTACCTGTGGAAACAACTTTCCTGCCTCTGTCTTATCTATCCCTTTCATTATTTTATATGTTTCTGTAAGATCTCCTCTCATTCTTCTGAATTCCAGCGAGTACAGTCCCAGGCGACTTAATCTCTTCTCATAGTCTAACCCCCTCATCTCTGGAATCAACCTGGTGAACCTCCTCTGAACCACCTCCTAAGCCAGTGTACCCTTCTTCAAGTAAAGAAACCAGAACTGCACACAGTATTCCAGGTGCAGCCTCACCAGTACCCTATACAGTTGTAACATAATCTCCCTGCTCTTAAATTCACTTCCTTTAGCAATGAAGGCAAACATTCCATTTGCCTTCTTGATAGCCTGCTGCATCTGCAAACCGACCTTTTGTGATTCATGTACAAGAACCCCCAAGTCCCTCTGCACAGCAACGCTGCAATTTTTTACCATTTAAATAATAATCTGCTCTTTCACATTTTCCTTCCAAAGTGGATGACCTCACATTACCCAACCTTGTACTCCATTTTCCAGACCCTTGCCCATTCACTTAACCTATCTATATTTCTCTGCAGACTCTCCACATCTTCTGCACAATTTGCTTTTCCACTCAATTTAGTATCATCAGCAAAAAAAAATGATACTCACACTTTAAGGGCTTCTTATGTCAATTTTTCTTCAGCACCTAATCCTCTGAGGATTGATAGCTTAGTGGCATTAATTAAGTATAGGCTTTCTTAGCACTGGAATGTGCTATTATACATCCAGCAGCTATTTTATTAGGTACACCTGTACACCTGCTCATTAATGCATATAATCTAATCAGCCAATCATGTGGCAGTAACTTAATGCATAAAAGCATGCAGACGTAGTCAAGAGGTTCTGTTATTGTTCAGACCAAACATCAAAATGAGGAAGTAATATGATCCAAGTGACTTTGACTGTGGAATGACAGATTGTGTCAGATGGGGTGGTTTGTGTATCTCTGGGTGGCATGGTAACATAGTGGTTAGCACAGCGCTTTACAGTACAGGTTTTACAGTTCAACTCCTGCCGGTGCCTATAAGGAGTTTGTATGTTCTTCCTGTAGCTGCTTGGGTAACCTCCAGGTGCTCCAGTTTCCTCCCACTGACCAGAGACCTACTGGTTGATACGCCATTGTAAGTTGTCCCATGATTAGTCTAGGATTAAATTGGGCAGCATGGCTCAAAGGGCTGGAAAGGCCTATTCCCCACTGTATCCCTATAAATAAATAAACAAACAAACAAACTGCTGATCCCATGGGATTTTCTTGCACAACAGTCTCTAGAGTTCACAGAGAATTGTGCAGGAAGTACCTGATAGAGTGGCATTGAGTGCATAAGTTAAAGGCAAAGTTAACACAATCCCATCAGCTAGAGGAGTAACACACACAAAAGTTGCTGGTGGAATGCAGCAGGCCAGGCAGCATCCCTAGGAAGAGGCACAGTCGACGTATTGGGCCGAGACCCTTCATCAGGACTGGAGGACTGCTAGTTTGGGGCTATGGAGCTTTCCTCATACAGAAATACCTCTCCAAGGAGAAAGATGGGTGATGTCTTAGAACCAGTAAACTTACCTCAGACAATACAGCTTCACTCACAGTCAGAAGCCAAGTGAACATTGCTCTGAAGGATCTGTCAAAGTAACTGAGGGAGACATTATTAAGCAGGCTAATTCTCTCCAGTGACATTCTATTCTTTTGGGAGTTACCCCAAAACCAACTGTATGGAGATACTTCTAATCAGTGTATATTTAATGGAACTGCCACCTGCGACATGTTATTAGAAGGTAATGTTCCATAGAACTGCGGACCGTGCATCTTTCTGAGGATAATATAGCCTTGTGATGCTCACATTGACTCATTTGGAATAGTTCCTCGTCAACGGATGTCTGGTGCAGACTTTAACATAATATTAATTTGCCTTGTACAATGGCCTCACCAAATCTTTGCTAAATTTTAATAGATAGATGGTACAGCATAAAAATTATCTTTAGGGTGGAGCAACAAAAACTCAGGGCATGGTTTAAAAATAATGGTACTGAGAAGTGATAACATTGGGAAGTTTTGGTGTGTTAGTTATTTAATACAGGGGTCCCCAACCTTTTTTGCACTGCGGACCAGTTTAATATTGACAATGTTCTTGCGGACTGGCCGACCGGGGTGGGGAGTGTTCAAGTAGGGTTAAACTCACCTCAACATGTCTTTTACAGTTAGGATTGCCAACTTTCTCACTCCCAAATAAGGGACAAAAGTAGCAGTCAAATCCCGGGACACTTTACCTCAGGAAAGACTACCATGACCATGAAGCCTTGCGCGGGCACCTGTGTGCGCATGCGTGACGTGCGTGTAGATGTGCGCATGCGTGTACTTGCCGATTTTTTTCCACAAATCAATTTTGCCTCATCTTCCCAACTACACTGTACATACATTATTTCTACTTTATATAGGCTGTGTATTTATCATATCATTTCTGTTTTTTCTATATTTTAGTGTTATTTTAGGTTTTATGTGTTATTTGGTATGATTATTAGGTTATTTTTTAGGTCTGGGAACACTCAAAAATTTTCCCCATATAAATTAACGGTAATTGCTTCTTCGCTTCACGCCACTTTGGCACGAAAGGTTTCATAGGAACGCTCTACCTTAGCGGGGGAAATACGGGACAAACCAGTTTAGCCCAATATACGGGACAGTTGGCAACCGTATGATCAAGTTCAACAGTGCTTGACAGGGAATGAGGAAAGGTGCAGCTGACTCATATCGTTTCCTCACGGCCCGGTAGGACATGCTTTGTAGCCCGGTGGTTGGGGACCACTGATTTAATAAGTTACTCTTCCAAATTGGCTTGAGCAAATTAAAAACTAGAAGCAGGCCATTCACCCCCTTGTGATGCTCCAACCTTCAGTACAATACTGATTAATGTTTTAATCTCAGAGTTACTTTACTGCAGTAATCCTTGAATCTCTTGCTAGATAACTTTTAACATGCAGCTGAGCTACCAGACACAGGTATGAGTTTTGGTAAATGTACATCCAGAGTTTAATTTCTTAGACATCCATGGCACGGACTATACATTTTAGTCTGCTTCTGAAATTCAGTTCCACAATGGAAGCAAGTCTTGGAAGCAGAGTAGAACATGTACTTGCATCTTTAACACTTCAAACAGCGATGATATCCTGGACAAAAATGGCAATGTGTGAGTCGTATTTCCCTCAATGTGGCTTCAAATCCTGGCCAGGTTGTACCCACATTGCTCCTTCTCAGGCAGCCTCTCAGGCCAAACGATAACTCGTTTCCACTCTCAGGCTTCAACTCTGTTCTTGTGGGTCCTGAAGTGACTGATGAGGGAAGTGTGGGGAACTTCAGGCACTTCCATAGATGAAGTGTGGGTGAGTAGTTTGTCATGAGTTTATACTGGACTTTGATATACTGTTGATGCACGGGCTCACAATGCTGCAATTTGCTGACCTGTCCAAAAAAACCTATGTTGGGATATTGGCTTTGGAAAGAAACACGAGATTAGTTCACTTACCCTTCCAGTGTACTCTGCGGAGACTAAGTTGGCTGTATCTTTCCAGTGACTCACAGTGCTTGCCAGACATCCCACCCTGCAAAAACTCATTTCAGGGAGGTAGCACCATCAATTTGCGAGAGACTTCCGCGAGAGGTGGAATGTCTGCAATAGAGTAGCTCCTTAGCAGCTGGCCAGCTAGTTTAAATAACGTTAGCTATGCTAATGAATGAATGACACCTGTTAAACTCACCTCAACATGTCTTTTACCGTCTTAACCCACCATGGGCAATAGAAAAGTCACTGTTGCAAACAGTGCAACGAGCAATACTGTCATTATTTTTGACCCCTATTAGGCAGGGGTACACTTTAGTGTAGTCTGGGGTGATGTACGTTTTATATTTTCTTTTGGAACACTCTGCCATGGCGCACTCTCGCTCTCTCTCTCGCTCATGCTCTCGCTTTCTCTCTCACTCACGCTCTCTCTCTCTGTCGTGGTCGCTCGCGCGCTCTCGCTTGCTTTCTTGCGCTCTCTCACTTGCTTTCTCTCTCACACGCTCGCGCGCTCTCGTGCTCTCGCTTGCTTTCTCGCGCGCGCTCTCGTGGTCGCTCTCGTGCTCTCTCTTGCTTTCTCTTGCTTGCTCGCTCTCAAAAAAATTGATTTCTGTGATATTGTATATAATTTGCGGGCATCAGGGAGTCACTATTCATATGCGGGAGACTCCCGGAACTTCCGGGAGAGGTGGGATGTCTGGCTTGCTGTCAGTATTCCTGGTCTCAGGGCCTAAAGGAGTGAAAGTAGCAATGCTATCTAATAAATTGACTTATGTGTCACCTATTTTAGTAGCTCAGCCAGAGGCTGTGCTATCACACTATTAAACACTGAATATGATGATGTATTTGATCATCAGTGTCTGCTTTGCTGAAAGGACTTTGTAACTCAAAAGAGTTCCATGCCTGAATCAGGCTGACACTCTGTAAAAAGTAGTGAAGAGCTGGTTTGCTAAACCAGTGTTACAAAGGCATTCAACATGCATGCCCTCGACGTACCTATTTACTCGCTTGAATAGTCTTTGACTCCAGAGTAGAAACTTTGTTTTAAATCGTGTTCATTGACTTTCATGAGCCTCTTATGCCCATATCCCTGTAGGGTATAATCGCACACATATCCAATCATGACCTGTTACCAAAATAGACTGCGTATACAGGAATATCAGAGTTGCCATTTAAAAAAACAAAGGAAGTACTAGCTTATATTTCAAGAGAAATGGAATTCAAAAGCACAGAAGTTATGTTAAACTTCCACAGACCCCCTTTCGTTAGACCACATTTAGCGTACAGGGCCCAGTTTTAGTGTCCAAATTATGAAATGTAGAGCTGCTGGAGAAACTATAAAGATAGATTTACAATGGAACTGAAATGTTACAACCATGAGGCCTGAGTGATGGGACTGAGGCTGTTTTCTTTGGAAAGGGGATGGCTGGCAAGAAGCCTATTAGAGGTTCTTAAAATTATGAAAGCAGTTGATGGGTCAGAAAAGGCATTCCCGAGTGGGTATTCAAAAACTTGGGGTCACAGCACAAAATTGCTATGAACATTTCCAGTAAGCAATGACAGAAAAATGTATTCATTCAGTGTTAGAGAGGCAAAGAAAGGAGTGCTGGTGCCTCTCAACTCTACTGATCCCGTTTCAGTCCTGGTCTCCTGTGCTGTATGTGTGGAGTTTAAGTGGTCAGTTATGCTGCACGTTACCTCCCAGAATGAGAATCCTAGCACTAAACGTAGAGAAAGCACGAAGTGAATACATGCCATAGATAACTACCCTTTGAATAATTTGCATCCTCTCCATAGTGTACTTCCAACAAATAATCCTCTTGTTCACTATAGAAGTTTTTTTTTTGGCCAAGAGTATTACAGTTTTATAAGCAAAGTACTGCAGATACTGGTCATCTGAGACAAAACAGAAAATTTAGGAGACACTCAGCAACTCACACAGCTTCTGTGGAGGGGGAAATGGAGTTAGATGGCTGAAATTTGCTTTATCCCTTCCTCCCAGAATTGCTGTGCATGCCTGGAGTGGATAGAATATGAATGTCTTTTGTCACTGTCCTACTGAGTATTTAAATCTGGCAGTGAGGTTCAGATAGTGACTGACCTCTAGGCACATTGAGCTGATCCTGCTCCCCAAAATATCTTTGATAGGTATTCACTGCTGGCAAGGCTAGCGTGAGGATTTCACCAGCTGTAGAGCTGTCACTGATTTTGATATGTTTGAAACATAGAAAAGCTTGCAAAAATTACATTTGATGTAAGTGAAGATAAAGTACTACTACTACTACGTCAACTCAGGCCTAGGGGGCTGGCGTCGGGCACGATGAAGATAAAGTAAATATTACTTTAATCTTTCAAAAATCAATGAAATCAACTAAAATACACACAAAGGACATAAAATAATTCAAAGCATTATGACACCAATGTTGGGGGTGCAGTGATCAGCATGGAAGTCTATCATGGGATTTGGACCAGCTAGAAAAATGGGTTGAAAAATGGCAGATAGAGTTTAATGCAGACAAGTGTGAGGTGTTGCATTTTGGTAGGAACAACCAAACTCTTACAGAGTGAATTGAGGAGTGCATTAGAACAAAGAGATCTAGGGATCGAGGTCTATAATTCATTGTAAGTGGTGTCTCAGGTGGATAGGGTCATAAAGAGAGCTATTTAGTACATTGGCCTTGATAAATCAAAGTATTATATACAGGAGATGGGATGTTATGTTGAAGTTGTATAAGACATTGGTGAGGCCTAATTTGGAGTATTGTGTGCAGTTTTGGTCACCTACCTACAGGAAAGATGTAAATAAGGTTGAAAGAGTACAGAGGAAATTTACAAGGATGTTGCTGTGTCTGGAGGACCTGAGTTTTATGGAATGATTGAATAGGTTAGGACTTCATTCCTTGAAACGTAGAAGGTTAAGAGGAGATTTGATAGAGGTATGCAGAACTGTGAGGGGTATGGATAGGGTAAATGCACGGAAGCTTTTTCCACTGAGGTTTGATGGGGTGACAACCAGAGGTCATGGCTTAAGGAAGAAAGGGGAACATGAGAGGAAACTTCGTCACTGAGAGGACCACGAAAGTTTTGAATGTGCTGCCAGCGCAAGTGGTGTATGGGAGCTCAATTTCAACTTTTAAGAGAAGTTTGGATAGGCACATGGATGGTAGGGGGTATGGAGGGCTATGGTCCCAGTGCAGATCGATCGGAATTGGCAGTTTAAATGGTTTGGCACAGACTAAATAGTCTGAGGGGCCTGTTTCTGTGCTGCACTTTTCTATGACTCCATGGCTATTAAAGTAATTTTCAAAAAATAGCTCTTTCCTTTTGCTTCCCAATCTACAAATTTACATTCTCTGTTGAAACCAATGGTATCTCTGATCCTGCTGCAGGATCCAAGTGAGAATTTTTTCATGTGATGCTGTGAATCCCAGCAAGACTGGGCCATGTTGCAGAAACTCCTGTAGGGTTCAGATCAAGCTGACAGATTCAGAGTCACTGGCAAAATTTTGCAAAATCTTGCCAACTTTTTAGGTAATTGACCTGATAAAAGGTCATCAATCTGAAACTATAATTAATTTCTTCCCACCAGAGATGCAATCTCACCTACTGAGTGTTCTCAGTATTTTTTTAACTTAATGGTTGGTTTAATTTATCACCAAGTCAAAGTTATGGGAATTGTTAAGAATTGAAGTAGATAACATGATGGAGCACCTAACTTTAATGTCACCTTTTAGAGTTTTGTGTATTTTGTAATCTAAATGATTTCACCAAAAGGAAAATCAACTTTGGGGTCGCTATAGAGTGTGCGGGTTACTCAACAAATGAAGAAAGGTATGTAAATTTGTAAGTTGGTTTATTAATGCTATGTGTACCATCTAACTTTGTTTTGCAAACCATCCTTACTGAGCATGTCATCAAATCAGTACAATAAGTACATTGTGGTACCTGCTTTCAGACTCATCTGATGGGGTGGGGGTTGGTGGGAGAAGAGGATAACATTTCCAGGAAGGAATCTTTACAAAGACAGTGAGAAATGTAGACAGAGTCTATAAGGGTGGATGAGGAGGTTGGTTTGTGTGATGTGCTGAGCTGTGTCCTCCACTCTTCATTTTCGTATGGACTCAGGCAGAGCAGTTGCCATACCAAACGGTGATGCATCCAGTTAGGTGATGCATCTCCTTCCGGTTTAAAAAAAAATGTCCTCCCCCTCCCCCTCCCCTCTTCTTCTGTTCCCCACTCTGACCTCTTCGCACTTGCCTATTGCCTACTTCTGGTGCCCCTCTTCCTTCCCTTTCTCCTATGGTCCACTCTCCTCTCCTATCATATTCCATCCTCTCCAGCCCTTTACCTTTCCCAGCCACCTGGCTTCATCTATCACCTTCTAGCTATGCATCTACTCTTCCCCTGTCCCCTTCCTTTCCAGTCCTGAAGAAGGGTCTCAGCCCAAAACATCAGCTGTTTGTTCATTTCTGTAGATGCTGCCTAACCTACTGAGTTCCTCCGGCATTCTGTGTATGTTGCTTTGGATTTCCAGCATCTGCAGAATTCCTAGTATTAAGGACATTTTCTGTGGTGTATTGCTAAAAATTGTGATCGTCAACAAGGCCATGTCAAATTTCTTTAGCATCTTGAGGAAGTAGAAATACTGGTGTAATGTAGACAATCCGTTTGCAACACATAATCATAACATTGTCAGAATTTGCAAGTGCATTGTACAGCAGACGGATCTTTCCATTGCTAGTGTTTGCCAGATTCTTTTGATTTTAAACATATATATATAAAATTATAATTGTATGTTATAAGTATATAATACACAATTTCCACAACTCATCCCAGGGCACTTTACAACAAAATGGTTGAGGTATGGTTGTCAAAGCCAATTTGATTATAGCAAGTTCATGTACTCAGTAATGTGACAATGATTGGATATTATTTTTACTATTGTCAGTTGTGGGATAAATATCAGCAAGGGCACAATCTTGCTCTTGCAAGTAGAGCTCTCATCATCACTAGCTACAGGAGCAAGCTGCCTTGGTTTAACATCTCAAATGAACGAGCACTTCTAGTACTGCAGCCCTCTCTTAATATGGCACTGGAATGTCGGTCACAATTTTTATGCTCAAGACCCTGCAATAGGACTTGAATCAATAACCTTCTGACTCAAAATTCAAAGTGGATTTATTATCAAATTATGTATAGTTTATACCACCTTGAGATTTGTCTCCTTACAGGCAGCCACAAAACAAGAAACCCAATAGAACTCATTAAAACAAAAGAAGACCATTGGATACCCAATGTGCAGAGAGGAAAAGAAATAAATCATGCAAACAATAAAAGTAAACAAACAGCATTCAGAACTGGAGATCATAATTCAGACCCAGTTAGTTGCAGGCCACAGCTTCAGTTCAGTGCTTGCTTACTGCACATTACAGCACTGGCATTTAGGACAACAATGACAGTGTTCAGGGCTTCCTTCATCACATCAATAGCTTCCTCTTGATTTTCACAACTGTCAGATATGCAAATCCTGGGTGGATACTCAGAATATCATTGCACTCAATGTAGAAGAATTCTTCATTGCTGTTCCCGTACAGTTTTATTTGACCAGTCAAGGTTATTAGCCCTGAGCTGAACCCTCAAACCTGGAGGACCATTGGACCACTCTTAGTCTGGCCTTTACACTTTGACCTGTTTGGCATGGGTGACCCTACCAAGAGCCAAAGCGTAAAGCCCTGACTCCAGCCAGCACAGCTCTCTGGGTCATTGAGGCACACAAGCCTCTAAACCACGACAGTTTAGTGCAGAGATGAGTAAACCTCGCAAAGCAGCAAGCTGAAGTTCAGTGATGTGCAAATGTATTACCAATTGTGCCATGTTCTAGAATGGCATATTCACAGAAATCACAGAAGCACTTTTATAAGTGTAAGCCTTATTTTTTAAAAAATAAGCTTAAGTTTTATTTTCATCGATTGAAAAACCATAAGGTGAGCTAAACAAATTGACCTATTTTTAAAGTTATTGAGGAGTTTAAGGTTTGAATGGAACATAGAAATACAGATCTTTGAAAGGACTAAAATTTACATATCAATCTGGAAACTGTCTGTTAAGTAGTCAATCTTGAAATGTTTTTGAGGTATTTGAAAATCAATATACTCCTAACTGGTTCAAACCAAAGTGATTGATAAGCAAATTAGACTTATTTGAAAAGATAGATTTATTGTTTTTTGTGGCTTTAGTGAGGTTGAGCTCCATGGGAAAACAGTGTCATTTAAATTTTGAAAACCATCTCATAAATTGAATGGTCTCCGGATATATAGCTGGGCAGTATTAAAATTGAAAATCCCAGGTGCAGGAAGTGAATTCTCAAATCCCGGTTGTTTAATCTTTGCAACAGTAATATACTTTTAACAACTGGGAGTTTAAACCCAAACGCAGAGCTATAAATCACACCACTGCCAGAATGTCTGGACCATTATTTTTAAGTCAAAGTGACATAGACAAAAAAAATTATCTTAAATAGGAAAACATCATGGGTGGGGCGGGGCTATGATTATTTTCTAATGGGTTTCAGTGGGAGCAATGAGAACACAGCTGTGTGACAGAAGTTGATGAAGGAGTCGCATAGTTGATGATGTAATACTGCCTTTTCAGAAATTCCTCGGTGGTAATTATTGGTAGCTACAAAAGGGCAAATCAAAATCTGGTACCCTCTTTTGAATCTTTGCTATCATGTATTCAGTCAGGAAAATCTGCCTTTTTTAATTTGTTGAATGCTAATTTTCCTATTAAATATTAGGTTCAGACCATAAAACATGCACTGTAACAGACTAAAAGAAACCTCATTGGAGGCAAATCATAAGTTTCCATTTAAAGGTTTGAATATTGCTTGCAACTTCCTCATGCTCTTGTTTGCTGTGGCATACAGCTTTGAGCCAAAAATGCTTTTTATGTGGGCTTTGATTGTGTATTGTTCTAAGAATAATGTGTGTATCAGTTCCTAGTTATCAGGTTAAAATTGATCTTGACTGTGATTTTTAAATGTCCCAGTCAGCAAGGAGGTTTATGCTCTGTGAATAAATTTACACAAAGGCCATTTACTGACAGTACTGGTGCAAGAAGTGATGGGACAGGTCTGGGCTGATATATACCTTAAGTTCAGGTTGGCACTATGCACATATCAAGTTAATAAAGCCTAAAATTGACTTGATTCTTGCCAGCTAATCTATTCATCAAATTGATCACTGGACATTGCATGGAGATCTAACAAAGTTGCTAGAATTCCATAAGACTATAAAAATAGGACAGAACTAGGCCATTAAAACTCAACGAGTCTGCTCTGTATTCGATCATGGCTAATTTATTTTTTCCTTCTTAACACTCCCCATAAGCTTTGACACATAGTCATAGTCATACTTTATTGATCCCAGGGGAAATTGGTTTTCGTTACAGTTGCACTATAAATAATAAATAGTAATAGAACCATAAATAGTTAAATAGTAACATGTAAATTATGCCAGTAAATTATGAAATAAATCCAGGACCAGCCTATTGGCTCAGGGTGTCTGACCCTCCAAGGGAGGAGTTGTAAAGTTTGATGGCCACAGGCAGGAACGACTTCCTATGACGCTCTGTGTTGCATCTCGGTGGAATGAGTCTCTAGCTGAATATACTCCTGTGCCCACCCAGTACATTATGTAGTGGATGGGAGACATTGACCAAGATGGCATGCAACTTAGACATCATCCTCTTTTCAGACACCACCGTGAGAGAGTCCAGTTCCATCCCCATAACATCACTGGCCTTACGAATGAGTTTGTTGATTCTGTTGGTGTCTGCTACCCTCAGACTGCTGCCCCAGCACACAAGAGCAAACATGATAGCACTGGCCACCACAGATTTGTAGAACATCCTCAGCATCGTCCGGCAGATGTTAAAGGACCTCAGTCTCCTCAGGAAATAGAGACAGCTCTGACCCTTCTTGTAGACAGCCTCAGTGTTCTTTGACCAGTCCAGTTTATTGTCAATTCGTATCCCCAGGTATTTGTAATCCTCCACCATGTCCACATTGACTTCCTGGATGGAAACAGGGGTCACCGGTACCTTAGCTCTCCTCAGGTCTACCACCAGCTCCTTAGTCTTTTTCACATTAAGCTGCAGATAATTCTGCTCAAACCGTATGACAAAGTTTCCTACCGTAGCCCTGTACTCAACTTCATCTCCCTTGCTGATGCATCCAACTATGGCAGAGTCATCCGAAAACTTCTGAAGATGACAAGACTCTGTGCAGTAGTTGAAGTCCGAGGTGTAAATGGTGAAGAGAAAGGGAGACAAGACAGTCCCCTGTGGAGCGCCAGTGCTGCTGATCACTCTGTCGGACACACAGTGTTGCAAGCACACGTACTGTGGTCTGCCAGTCAGGTAATCAAGAACCCATGACGCCAGGGAAGCATCCACCTGCATCGCTGTCAGCTTCTCCCCCAGCAGAGCAGGGCGGATGGTGTTGAACGCACTGGAGAAGTCAAAAATCATGACCCTCACAGTGCTCTCTGGCTTGTCCAGGTGGGCGTAGACACGGTTCAGCAGGTAGATGATGGCATCCTCAACTCCTAGTCGGGGCTGGTAGACGAACTGGAGGAGATCTAAGTGTGGCCTGACCATAGGCCGGAGCAGCTCCAGAACAAGTCTCTCCAGGGTCTTCATGATGTGGGAGGTCAATGCCACTGGTCTGTAGTCATTGAGGCCGCTGGGGCACGGCGTCTTCGGCACAGGGACGAGGCAGGACATCTTCCACAGCACAGGAACCCTCTGGAGCCTCAGGCTTAGGTTGAATACATGGCGAGGTACTCCACATAGCTGAGGGGCGCAGGCTTTGAGCACTGTGGTACTGACGCCATCCGGTCCTGCAGCCTTGCTTGGGTTGAGACGTTTCAGCTGTCCTCTCACCTGTTCAGCTGTGAAGCCCACTGTGGTGGTTTCGTGTGGGGAAGGGGTATAGTCATGAGAGCCAGGTGGGGGGCTGTGAGGAGGGGAGAGTGGAATATGTGTTGGTTGGGGACCGACAACAGATAGCTCATGTGGGGGGTGGACAGGGGCCACAATTTCAAATCTGTTGAAGAACAGGTTAAGACACCCTTACTAATCAAGAACCTATCAACCTCCACTTTAAACATACCCAACCAGTTGGCCTCCACAGTCATCTGTAGCAATGAATTCCACAGGTTCAAAAGGGTCTGGTTAAAGAAATTATTCCTCCCCTCTATTCTAAAAGGATGTCCTTCTATTCAGAGCCCATGCCTTCTGGTCCTTGACTATCCCACTATTGGAAACATCCTCTCCAGGTCCACCTTGTCTAAGCTTTTCAATATTTAGTGGGTTTCAATGAGATCTCCCCCGCCCCCCCCCCCCATTCTTCTAAACTGCAGCATGTACAGGCTCAGAGCCATCAAAAACTCCTCATAAATTAACTTTTTCATTCCTGGGATCATTCTCGTAAACTTCCTCTCCAATGCCAGTACATCTTTTCTTAGATACGGGGCCTAAAACTGCTCATAATACTCCAAATGTGGTCTGACTAATGAATTTTAAAGCGTCAGCATTACATCCTTGCTCTTATATTCTAGTCCTCTCAAAATAAATGCTAATATTTCATTTACCTTCCTTAAAAAAAGACTCAACTTGAAAGTTAATCTTTGGGAATCATATACTGGACTTCCCAATCACCTTTGCACGACCAATTTCTCAACTATTTCCCTGTTTAGAAAATTGTTTATGCCCTTATTCCCTCTACCAAAGTGCATGGCCATACACTTCCCTATGCTGTATTCCATTTTTACCAAGTCCTTCTGCAGACACCCTGCTTCCTCAACACTGCATTCCTCTCCAATCATCTTCATATGAGTTCCTTGGTGGTACGTGCTTTCAAGCTTTTGCCCGATGGGTAGGGGGAGTAGATAGAATGTCCAGGGTGGGTGAGGTCTTTTATATGTTGGGTCCTTTAATGAGGCAATGAGAATATACACAGTCCATGCACGGAAAGCTGGTTTTTGTGATGTACTGAGCTGTGTCCACAACTCTCTGCAGTTTCTTGTAGTCACGGGCAAAACGGTTACCTTACCAAGCCGTGATGCATTTGGATAGAATGTTTTCTATGGTGCATTGATAAAAGTTGGTGAGAGGACACGCCAAATTTCTTTAGCCACCTGTGGAAATAGAGGTATCGGTGAGCTTTCTTGAACATGGCATCAATGTGGATCAATCAGGACACTTCTAGCAACTTGAAACTTTCAACCCTCTCAACCACAGTATCTTAGATGTAAACACAAGCATATGCACTGCCCCCCCCCAGGCCATTTTCCTGAAGTCAATCTGATATTATTTCACTAGGCTCTTTATCTCCTTCCTATATTCCAATTCACCATTATTTGAGATGTGGCATCATCTGCGTGCTTTTAGAAGGAATGAGAGCAAATCAAGCCAAGTAGTCATCAATTGTAATGGGTAGTGTAAAGGGCAGAGTATGTCACTTGCAGGGCGCCGTGTTGAGGATAATTATATGGAGCTGTTGTTGCCCATCCTTACTGATTTAGGTCTATTGATCAGGAAGTTAAGAATCCAATTACGAAAAGAGATGTTGAGTCCCAGATTGAAGAGCTTTGACATAAGTTTGCTCAGAATTACAGCATTGAAGTCAGAACTGTAGTCAATAAACAATAGTGTTACGTAAGTGTCCTTGCTGTCTCGTTGCTCCAGAGGTGAGTGTAGGGGGAAAATCAGATTTATTGCAACTGGTGTATTTTATGAAATTTGTTGCTTTGTGGCAGAAGTACATTGTAAGACATATAAATTACTATAAGTTGTAAAAATAAATAAATAATGCAAAAGAGGAATAATACGATGGGGTTTATAGGTTCATGGACTGTTCAGAAATCTGATGTCAGCAGGGAAGAAAATGTTCCTAAAATATTGAGTGTGGGTCTTCAATGCTTCTGTACCTCCTCTCCAGTGGTAGTAATGGGAAATGGGTATATCCCTAATGGTGAAGGTCTTTAATGACTGATGCTGCCTTCTTGAAGCACTGCCTCTTGAAGATAACCTCAGTGGCGGGAAGTTTGTGCCTATGATGGAGTTGGCTGAGTCTACAATGCTCTGTAGCCTCTTTTGATCTCACTCAAGAGAAACAAGAGTTAATGTCTTTGATCTGTATTTATCCTTAGATTTCTAATCCTCTATCCAAGGCACCACCTTCCCTTAGAGGAGAGTGCTGAATAAGAGTGGCTTGGCAACGACAGATAAGCCAGGTCATATTTTTTTAACAGAATAGCCAATTCATTGCTATGATGCCAAAGCAGATAGTTGGACATTAACAGCAGTCATGGCCAATAGAAAATATTGGGAAATACTCAGTTTGTTAGGTAGCATCTGAGAACAGTGGACAGTGCAACAGAATTAATGTTTCACATGATTAACCTTTCACTGTACGTAAAGTCAAGTTTAAAAAGTAGGGAAAAGAAAGGTAAAAAATGAAACACTAGAAAAATGTAAATTAAAATGTTTTAAAACTCTATAAATAATTTACTACCTGCAAGAATAAGACCAAGCAGTTGAAATTGTTCCTTTCTTAGGCCGGAGAGGTTAATTGGTATTGCATTAAGAATTATTGCGTAATTAAAAGGGTATTTGCACTGTTTAATTACTACGCATAACTTCCTGGGGTGAGTTTAACAGGCAGTTAACATGCAAATCTCACAAATTCTTAAAAATAATGGGATGGCTCGGGGAGATGCTATTTATGCAAAGCAAAAGGTGGAGTGGCATAAATCGACTAGATTGTCCTATAGATTCACAACTCTCAGCATGTATAGCCTTTATCGTGCTGTTATTTTTCCAGCAAAGCTTTGGCTATTGACGTGACGTTGTAAAATATGAACTTTTTTGAGAGTCCAATTATTTTAAAAATGAATTAGGTTGTGAAAAAAATAAGAAATTTGTTGTCTTGCCATTTAATGAACAGGAGTAACATCATAGAGCAATGTAATGATGCGCATGTTTTGATCATAAATGAGTGCAAATCATTTTTCAACTCTTTGGTTGAATTATTAACCCAAGGTGCCTATCTGCACACTTGGATATTACATAAGATTGCATAGCATCATTTAAAAGGATTTGTGGGGATCTCCCTTGTGTTCATATTCATCATTTACTTTTCTAACTAATTCATTATCACTTTACTGCCTGTGGGAGCTTGCTGTGCATAAATTGGCTGCAAAGTTTCTTCCATTCGAACAATGACAGCATTTCATTTGTTAACGCTTAGTTGATTGTAAGGTGCTATGGAGTGCCTCATGGACAGAAACATAGAAACATAGAAAATAGGTGCAGGAGTAGGCCATTCGGCCCTTTGAGCCTGCACCGCCATTTATTATGATCATGGCTGATCATCCAACTCAGAACCCCGCCCCAGCCTTCCCTCCATACCCCCTGATCCCCGTAGCCACAAGGGCCATATCTAACTCCCTCTTAAATATAGCCAATGAACTGGCCTCAACTGTTTCCTGTGGCAGAGAATTCCACAGATTCACCACTCTCTGTGTGAAGAAGTTTTTCCTAATCTCGGTCCTAAAAGCCTTCCCCTTTATCCTCAAACTGTGACCCCTTGTTCTGGACTTCCCCAACATCGGAAACAACCTTCCTGCATCTAGCCTGTCCAATCCCTTCAGGATTTTATACGTTTCAATCAGATCCCCCCTCAATCTTCTAAATTCCAACGAGTACAAGCCCAGTTCATCCAGTCTTTCTTCATATGAAAGTCCTGCCATCCCAGGAATCAATCTGGTAAACCTTCTTTGTACTCCCTCTATGGCAAGGATGTCTTTCCTCAGATTAGGGGACCAAAACTGCACACAATACTCCAGGTGTGGTCTCACCAAGGCCTTGTACAACTGCAGTAGTACCTCCCTGCTCCTGTACTCGAATCCTCTCGCTATAAATGCCAGCATACCGTTCGCCTTTTTCACCGCCTGCTGTACCTGCATGCCCACTTTCAATGACTGGTGTATAATGACGCCCAGGTCTCGTTGCACCTCCCCTTTTCCTAATCGGCCACCATTCAGATAATAATCTGTTTTCCTATTTTTGCCACCAACGTGGATAACTTCACATTTATCCACATTAAATTGCATCTGCCATGAATTTGCCCACTCACCCGACCTATCCAAGTCACTCTGCATCCTCTTAGCATCCTCCTCACAGCTAACACTGCCACCCAGCTTCGTGTCATCTGCAAACTTGGAGATGCTGCATTTAATTCCCTCATCCAAGTCATTAATATATATTGTAAACAACTGGGGTCCCAGCACTGAGCCTTGCGGTACCCCACTAGTCAGGAGGTGTTCAATATTAACACAAGTGTGTGGAAACAGGAAAACAGATTGCTCTGTTTATATATGGTACATAATTCAATTTTGAATTATCTGCAAGGTAAAATTACGCACTTACTCTGAATTCCACGTAGCTTGCGATTTTCCTTTTGGCTCCCATACAGCTGAGGAGCAATGTTCTCTCTAATTTGTAGTGACCAGTGTGCGCAAAAATCTTGTGCTGTGCAATTTTTTGCCTAGTGACATCAACATGTGCGCACTGAACAATTTCTTCAGTAAAAACGGTATAAATAAGCCAGTTCTAAAACCTGCAAACAAATTATCACAAACTCCATGTTGTCAACACCGTCAGCAAAAGAAATCTGTGTATGATCGTGAAGTAATCTTAACATGCTAACAAGGTAGAGGGTGGCAACGTTTCGTGTGCAGTTTGTACACTGGTAGCAAAAGATGTGTACACGTGCACACCTTAGAGGGAACATTGCTGTGGAGGACCGGCTGAATATGCAAATTAGTCTCCAGCAGGCACACATCTGGATGTCATCTCTGTTATTTATAAAGATAAAGGTTAGTTTTATTTGTCACTTGTACTTTAAAACGTACACGTAAATGTGTCAAATCAAATCAGTGAAGATTGTGCTGGGCAGCCCGCAAGTGTGGCCACGCATCCATTGTCAACATAGCACATGCACAACTCACTAACCCTAGTTGTATGTCTTCGAAATGTGGGAGGAAGCTGGAGCACCTGGAGGAAACCCACGTGGTCATGGGGAGAATGTACAAACTCCTTACAGACAGTGGCAGGAATCGAACCCACGATCTTACAGTGATTCTGCTGACCACCACGCCACCGTGTTGCTCTTCTGCACTCCTGCATAGTTGGTTGACATTATAGTCCACTTATGGGAACTAATCCTCATTTGTGAGTGCTGCTTTGGAGTAACTTAAAGGAGGCCTTCCTATGGAGTACAGGCTGGTGTCCTATGTAAGGTAACGTTCA
>NC_086115.1:44974706-45002206 GCF_963921235.1 Mobula hypostoma | reverse complement strand
TACAGACACTGAATTCACAGGTCACTTAATAATTACATTCGATCAGATAATGGCAAGGAATTTTCCTCAAAGTGCACACACTGACAGTGGGAAAACTGCCATGTTAGCTTATAATTGGAAGACGGGAACTACCTTTTCTATAACCCTGACATTGTCCCCAGGCATTCATATAGGCAGTCTAACTGGGCCTATCACAGAGGGATTGTCTTCCCACTCGAGAGTACCTGACAGTAAATAATAGTACTGATATGTGACACTAGCCACAGAGAAGGGACATCTCATTGTCTTCTGTATAAAAAATGCCCCTGCTGACAACTATTGGATTGCATTCAAACAATTCTGTTTACATACCTTGAAGAATGCCTTTGATTTTAGCTTTTATAGTTATACTAAAACTACAGCTACCAAACCCAGCCCTGGGGTTAAAGAATACTATGAGGAATTGCTGTATCAGTTGGACTGGGATTAGAGAGTACAATATGTCTTTAGTTAAAGGGACAGATGTAAGAATTCTGGCATTTGGATAAGTTTATGGCTTCTTGAAGCCAGGCACTTGAAGAGCACACAACAGTTCATTCTAATTTCTTAAGGTAGTTTTCACAATGGAAATGTTCATCAGTTGGAAATTGAAGCCATCACACTAAAGTGATTTTTTTTTCTCTCTCTAAGTAACAGCATTTTAAGTTCTTTTCCAAAAAAAATGTTATCAACTCTCAATCACCTCCCCCGTGACTGAGAAGGAAATACTCCAGACACTTATTTCCTCCCGGTTATCAAAATTGAGTCAACTAATCTTACAAAAAATCTTATCATGTTAATTAGTTTACTTTAGGTATAATATTTTATTAAAAATGCTGAATTAAATAAAGAGAAAGCATAAAACTTAAGGACTCTTAGATGGTTTTACAATTAATTGAAAATGTGGTCTCAACCCATGAAGATAATTTATATTTTAGCTTACGTTAAGATCCTTATGTCTTTTATTATATATAGTAAGATTGATATTTTGATCTAAGAAATGGGATTAGTTCCTTTGCAGTAAAATTGCATTTACATTACAAAAACAAATAGCTACTAGGATCTTTTTTTAGTTTAAGCAAAAGTAGGCAAAAACAAATCATCCAATTCAAAATGTAAAAAATCAGCATTTATTGAGTGAAGCCAGAATGACCCTTTTGTCCTTTTTGATGATGAATTGCTGTCTTCTCCCCGCTACATTTTGTCAGTTTTGGTGCAGCTGAGTCGATACCTTCACCTTGACGAGAAAACTTTGTGATTTATCAGTTCCTCTGCCGCCCAACATTACCACAACGTGGTTGAACAGGGCCAATCATGACACAGAGAACAAGGTTTGGTCACAGTTGCCTGGGAAAAAAATAAAGCACCCTGTGATGATAGACAAATGTGTCTTGTTAGCAGCAGCCAAAAAGCGCTTGACTTGTACTAATAACAAAAAGGCCAAGTTGGTCACCATGGGTCTAAAGACGAAGCACCCTGTCACCGCCCGGGTTTGGAAATTAGCAAATAATGTTCCTTTTCCTTGATAAATGGGTGACAGTTCCCTCTCACCAATCATTTTTTAACATTTTGATGCATGTCTACCATCTCACCAGAGGAAGGGAAAAGTTTACCAGGTCTCAATTTTCAGATGATGAATGAAGCAGCTCTAAACGTGCGAGTTCTATGTGAAGGATCGTTCATTTAATGCAATTCTAGTAAATATATGTCACTGATTAGGACAAATAGTCAACTTGCATAACAGCAAACAAAAAGTATGCCCTTTTTACTGTTTTCCATTCAAACAGATGTAACAGAGTAATATGAAGCAGTATTATGGCCTCAAACCCCCTTCCGTCCTCAAATGTCATCATTAACAATTACCCTTTTGGGGATGTTTTGTCTTCCCATCTTACCTGTCAATAGGGATATTTTTAGACCAAAAAAAAACAACCACGATATGTTTCCAAAAAACCAATAAGCAGGTTTTAAAGTATCAGCTGTGAGAGCCTTTTAAAATTGCCTGATCAGCTTTAAGGGACTTATTAGAGAGAAATTTATTGGCAGGAAGACGAGCATATCTGTCCTGCTTTGATTTTTTTGCAGGGTTTGCTGACAGCTGGTACCCCCGGAACAGGCCTGATCAATGGATAACCAATACAGGTATCAGACGTGAAAGGAACTGTTTTACAGTGACAAAAGATGTGACAAGACAAGGAAGGTGAAAGAAACAATGCCCCTACCTACATGAAATGTTACCTTTGAGAGTAAGCTAAAAGCAGGATTTCTGAGGTATTACATGTAACTCTTGATGAAACAGTAACTATTTCATGCAGTCTGCTGTGTTCTTGAAAATTCAATAATTAACTCATAAATTGATTTGTTAGCAAAAATAAGTGTGAGAGAAGGTGTAGGCTGACTCCGGAAAACAATATATTTTATTTTTATTTTGAGATACAACACGGTAACAGGCCCTCTCCAGCCCAACAAACCTGCACAACCCAATCACAAACCCCGTGACCAATTAGCCTACCAACCAGTACGTCTTTGGAATATGGATGGAAGCTGGAGCAACCCGAGGAAACCCACAGGGTCACGGGGAGAACGCACAAACTCCGCACAGAACACAGAAGGAATTGAATCTATGTCGCTGGCACAGCAATGGCGTTACACTAACCGCGACGCTATCGTATGGTCATTTTACACAGCTCTGTCATTCCACTGCCAACACAAAGAACGTATTGCAACAACATCGTAAATCTGGTTTTAGCTTCAAATAGTGTATTTGCTCATCTCTACAATTTCTTTGTCACCTTTCAGAAAAGTGCAAAACATGCACTTAACTTTGCATTTGTTATTGAGACGTGGCTGAACTGAATGGCATTTGAATAAACACTTGGGAAGCACTTCAGATATGTTGCACAGAAAATATACTTAGTGTGGTGCCTTTAGAACTGGGGGATTCTGGAAGCTTGCCAAGAAAATGAGGGTAAATGGTGACCTGAAAAAAAAATTGTCCAAATTGTAGCCTGGCAATTTAGTGACCAGAAGTGGGATTTTGTGAATGTGCCAAGTCCCTCTCAAGTCGAGTTCAACCCAATTCTTTGCAAAAATGCTACATCAGAGAAAACGAAGTGTGAAAGATCACTGGAGAGTAATGATTTTATAAACCTGAAATTGAATGTAAGCCTTTGTGCTGAAATGATCATTTATGCAGGAGACTAGCGAATTATTAAAAGGCTTGGGACTGGTTCCAATGTATTCAGCATTCAAGCTTTTCTGTATCTGCTCAGAACATGTTTACGATTGGCTGCCAGTATCTGTGTTTAGTTACTGGCTTCAGTCTGCTGCAAACGACACGTTGACTCCTAGTAATTTGCGATAATTTCTATAATTGAGCAAAAGAAGTTTCTAAAATGAGGGTGGGTCAACAAAACTTGTGGGTAGAAGAGGTCAGTGCTAACATCTAACAGAACTTTATTCATGACATGCAGCAGATCTATGCTTCAAGCAAAACAAACATTAATTTGCTTGAGTTCCTTTTGTTCAAAAGACAACATTTAAGAGAAAAAGCTTGCTTTCTTTCAGAGCAGAATGTTTTACTGCTAAAATGTTCTCAGCTTAAAATGTAATTTTACAAGAAAGATTTAACCGAAACCTTGTTTCAATTATGAGTGTGACAATTATAATTTGTAGTAATAAATTAATTGTGGCCAGAGCTCCAATTCATTTAATTAAAAATAAAGACAGGTATACAGCACAATCCTTTTCAAGTTGCAGTACTGGTACCTTCTTTTAATAAAAATCTACCATGATTTGGGGGAAAATATGACTTTGTACAAAAGTTTGCTTATGTTCTGTGGTGTCAGATTACTCCACTGCTTCTGATTTATTCCCAGGAGAGTGTCATGTTCATGTTGACGAAAAAAAGCTGGAATCAATCAGAAACAACATGGCACAATCTGCATGAAAAGAGGTGTCCAATGGTTAAGAAATTATTTGTGAATAAATAAACAGTCACTACGCAGACGTATAAATTTTAAAAAATCAACTCCTTTTGTTAGTTTGACCAATTTACTGTTGAATGTAATAAAACGTATAGTTAATTTAATTTTAAACATAAGGCAATTTATATTGTATTTTACAGTCTATATGGTAATCTTCTATTAAATGGCAATTACACAAAGTGTGATTGTTAATTCTGGCACTAAGTGCTAGTTGCTTGAAATTGTTAGTTCTCTCTCATTTTTGACCTTCCTACAAGAGGGGTGAGGTGTACAGGGAATAAGAAGGACTTGTGCAGAAGAACCGGACATGTCATTTGTGACTCATTCTTTTAATTCACCATGCTAATCAACTGAACTGCTACTGTCTCCCATGGTAATTGTATCTTTATAATGACTGCAAGGAGCAGGGGGGAGAAAAAGCCGCACAGATATAGTAGGATATGTTTGTTCTGTCCCTGATGAGAATCGGCACAATCCTCTTAGTATGTGTGACTAATGGTGTCCTCCACAAGCTATTCCCTGAGATTTGGCACTTTAATAGGGCTGTAGATAAGCTGCTAATGTCTTTAAGTTATACTTTCTAAAGCTGCATGCTCTTGCTTCATTATCCTGCAGTCTCGTTGCCCTATGTCCCTCCTCATGCTGAGAAGGTTAAATGCTAGAGTGGCTAGTCAGACTGCAAGCTTGGTGGGACACTGATAGAAAACAGCTGCCCGGGAGAATCACTCCCTCCTCTGCTTAAATTCACATAATTTTCATATTGTGAAATACAGTGGGACTTGGCTCAGCTTTCAATAGTGAAAGCAATTTTCAATGATTATCTCATTGTCCCCATCAATTTAGGAACACTTCAAATCAGACAGAAGCTTCCAGGTCAGACAGGCTACGACCTCACCTCCCCTTTCTCCCTGCTGGTGTATAAGTTTCTATTTCCTTCTTTCTACCTTTAAAATTTTACATCATTGCTCACTCATTAAATCTTTGCAGGGCTTCCAAGCCCTTTTTTTGAATTCCAACTCACCAGTGTAGACAAATCGCCCAGGAGCACCTTTGCAGAACTGCTTTGATTTGTAAGACAGGGTGACTTCGACCACTCCAGGAATGTGTCGAGGTGGGGTTTGAACTCTGATGGCGTGGGGAGTTATCAGCTAGAAGAATCATACAGTAAACAGACTTAAGGCTAAGATGACAGAGATAGAAATGATGTTTGCCAGTTGAATGTAATTATGAAAATTAATCCAAATTGGGCGCACATCTGAAAATTTGCCCTCCTCTCTCACATGCAGTTCAGAGATCTGTAGCTTGACAACATCTCTTGTAAATGATCCTTGGTTTTAGCTTGCAGGAAAAGCCATGAGGCATCATTCACATGAAAATTGTCTCCATATGTCTCCCTAAATTCTCTCCTAGTAATTTTCTAGTGCTAATTATTCAATTGTGTTGAATGATCTGGTACAACAACATTATCCACTAGATGGCGTAAGTTGACATCAGCTGCATTTAACACAATTTGTCAGATAAATTGCCTGATATAAATACATCTTGGAAATTTGCTGAGAAAGTTTTATAATAGCTCGCTAGCGTACGTTACAACATGCTGTACATTTTGTTATCCAAATCAGGGAGCTTACCTCACTCCAGACCAGCATTGTGCCGAACACAACTTGCAAACCATCAAAGAAGTTATCGCCGATGATGATGACTGTGGCTCCACCGGTGGTCCAACCTTCACTGGGACTGATAGCTTTTATACACGGAGTAGCTGTGTGCACAAAGGGAAAAGAAAAGCTTGAAAACTATCGCCGTGGTCGCAAGATCCCATCCGCAATGACAAATCTTACAAAGCAAAGTCACAAAGTGAATGATTGCTCTCTGCAGTTTAGCAAAAAAAAAGCACAGTCATATCTCAGCATGCTCATGTAGCAAAAGCAGACCATTAACTGTTTTACACTGCAAAGGCCAAGCAGCAGTTTGCTTGCACACAAGAAAAATAGCTTGATGTAGCAAATTATATGTCAGGGCAAATATGGCTATTACAAATGATTAAGCATTGCATGCATGTGGCATGTCAATTTATCTGCTTTGCTTTACAGATCTAAGCAGAGTCAATCAAAAGGTTGTTGAGGGAGATGGAAGAGCAAACGCTCGGAATTTCGATTCCTCATAAGCAGCTAATTGGGTTGGGTTTTTCATCCGCGAACTTTGCCTTTGGTTCAAAACTTCATTTTCCCCTGTCATTCTGTAATTACTACTTTTCACTTTTCATCACCAAAAATCAAAAGTGCTATATTAATACTTCTGTCAAAGGTACACATTTTACATCTAATATTGTTTGTCGACATGAATCCCTGAGCCATTTACTTGACCTCTCTTTGTCTCCAGAGTCCTCACATTTGCATGAGTTATTACAAGTGGTGCAGACTTAGCACAGGAGGCAGCAGCTAGCACCAGTCAATCCCAGCTCACAGCAACCACTGAACTGCAGCAATGCTCAGGCTGAAGGCTGCACTGCCTCCGAGTGAATCGCTTTGTTCTTTACTTTGATCAGGCCTTCTTTACATGGTGTTGACAGACCTTTTTCATCGGCTTTGATGGTCTTTTGTATGCTGACTTTCATGCAAAGGAGTAAATACTGAGACGTACACTTTCCCTATGACAAGCAAATCTTGCTGCTGCAATTTTTACCTGTAGGGGTTGGCTTGTAAGTGTCACATGTGGATTGTCCTCAAATTAACCTAAATACCATTGAAACATTTTTAAAGCAACTGCTTTCACAGTTGGTTAAGTCGTGATCATTTCCAATAAAAAAAAAGCACAGTGGGTCTGTTATTTCTGACGTGATTACAAAATTTTAGCATTAAAATTCAGTTGTCAACTGCTTGGTATCCTCCACCATGGCTACACCAAACATTATTATGTTCTCCTCTCACATTATTTAATAGCTCAGAGGCTATTTTGATTTATTAACAAATATAAAATATAATTAATGAAATGTTATGGTACTCTGTGGATACTCATTACAACAATTTGTATTTTAAATCAAATTTTGTTTTATGAGTTGTCCACTTGGTTGCTGCTAATCAGTTCAAGCAGCCATTGTTAATAGCTAGTAGCTATTGTTGTGTAGTATACTTAAGACATGCCACCTTTCTTTATTTGCTTTTATGTTGGACTAGTGGAGGTTATATTTGCTGATTCCACGTGCATCTCCCTCTGCAACAGAGGATCTGAGCACACACTGAGAGCCTGCCCTTAACTATTGCTGTTGACTTCATGCTAATAAGTTCATACAAATTTTCATTTCTAAGGCTTCCAAGTGACATTTGCTTTTCTTAATTGCACAGAGATCGTTTGAAAAGGATCAGCTCTCTAAAGACTGACAAGTCTCCTCAAAGGGAGTGACCTTCATCAGCACAGCCAATTATGGCAAATAATTCACACAAAAAATTACAGTAAACAAATTTACTTTGGAGGTGAGAGAAGAAAAGAATATAGGATTTGCTGCGTGCACAAGAGGCTGCTGTCTGGCAGCTGTGGCCTGACAAGCTCGCACATCACCGAGGAATTTGCAATGCTTCTCAGCAGAGAACATGGGTCTAGCTCCGCCTGTGCCTTGAGCCATCTTCCTTCTGCCTGTATTTGCATACATTTCAATGCACATACAGAGAAGGAACATGTGTTCAATAGGAACCATGGCAAAATGAATTACACAGACAGTGTTAGAGATCTAATGATATACATGCACAATGCACTCAAGCAGATGATAGAAATTGGAAAGAGCAGATGAAGACAGCAGCAGAAGAACAGCAAATCTGTGCTTTTCCTTCCTTCTGTTCGTTGGATAAAGTTGAGGCATTCATTGAAACTATACTTCACGTTTTACAGTGTACGATAGGTTAAAAGCTGCTCCTCAGCACGAGCCAAAACAGACATAGTTTAATGCATATCTCTGGTTATGTGCAAATGAGCTTTTCATTATAACTGTTACATTTAATTATACACTTACTATCAATGCATATTGGCTTCCTATTTTCAGAGTTTTCAGTACTTACTACATATAACATAATATCTAAATGCTATAAATGTTACTATAATATGACCACTAGGTAGATGTGTGACCACTAGGTAGATGTACTCCCCCAAGTCAAAGCAACAACTTACTTTTTATAGCTGGAATTAAGATGTTCTTCAGAAAACACCCATTTTCACACAGGATATTCTTTACATCTTTTCTCTATCAGAGCGTTACTTTAGTAAGAAAGTTTCTAAAGGTTTTCCCTCCATTTTTAAATTTACAGTCTTCTATTTCTCTAGTTGTCCTGAACCATACATTTATTGGGATTAGGAAGTGTGAGTGAAAGACCTATTCCCAAATTGTTAGTTGTTGCTAGGTTTAGACTAAGAAAAGTTTAAATTAACGTGCCCATTGTCACTCAACACAGCTAAAGTGGTCTCTTGATTAGCCCAGTTTGAGGAATCATGGAGGAGATTTTCTATTTGGCCACTCCATGATACAGATGACTTTCAAATTATTTAAAAACAAATTGCTTTCTGCTCAAAAATGACCTTAACACACTGCACAATAAAATGGAACAACATTTTGCTTTATGTACTTCTACCTACAAAATCTACAGCTTTCCAATTACTCTCAGCACCCCAGCTGAACATAAAAACCAATGGAGGCTCTTGCACCATTACCACCTCATTTCAACTGCACAGCGGTACACACCTGTACCAAGACCAGGTGTCGAAACAGCCATTCCATGTGATTGTGCAAAGCAACATGAAGGAGCAGTAGTGCTTGTGACTTGTACAAACTAAGTCATTGAATTTTTAAAATTCAGAATTTTCTGCATGTAATTTGCCAACCAAATCTACTTAAATTTATCTCTGCTCTCTTCAGGGAGTTTTCAAAATAGTCATATCAAAATTTACTTCCGCAGCTACGGAAGTGCCTCAGCTAATTCCTGTCAATGGAGCAGCAAGGTTTGATATTAAAACTAACAAACAACCTAAAATGTAACGACGGTGACTTTTTAAAAAAAAATGTAAATTACTTTTGGTGTTTAATACTTTCTAATTTCCTATGGATCTGCCAGTGAAACCTTCGCCTACGCAACTTTTCTTACCATAAGTTATTTCTCTGGAGAATTATAACAGCATTTGTCACCTTTCTTTGAATTTACAATAATAAAGCATTCAAACAAGCCTAATCTTGCCTTGCGAAGATTTCTTTGTTCTGCGTACTAAAATGTCTTGTAATTGTGCTTGGGATGTCCAGATGGCTGGTTGATACTCCAGCTGATAGGATTATACCTTTTACCTCTCCTAAGGCCATCTGTTCCTTTAACTCAGTAAAACCCTGCAGCCTGCATTGAGTTGTCTTTATTGCATAAACCTAACAGCATTACAGGCACTTGGCATGCAAATCACTAGAGTGCTACAGGCCTCATATTGGTAGTGGGTGAAGGGGGGGTTGCTGCAGGGGTGAGGGTGGTGGGGGGTGGTTGGGAATTGAAAAGCTGAATGCTGAGTTGAGGTAAAGTCATTTACAAAATCGGCGACAAAAGGAAATTAAAATTTGATTCTCCACAATGCTTGCAGGTACCCACCCCTCCACCACTGCCACCACCACACCCCACTTCAGCTGTACTGAACAACTGTAGATGCAAGCTCGGAAGAAGTCAATGGCAGCCTTGCATAGCTGCGGCAACAACACCAGCAGCAGGGGGAATTAGTTCTCTTGGAAACGGGCTGTGAGTGTGTATATACTGCTGGTGAATATTAGATGATTGGATAATGAGGTGTTAGCGAAGAGAAGCTGGACCCAGACACACGTATCTGCAGTTTTCACAGAGCACTTCCTGATTTTGAAAAAAAAAGTGTTGCTAATTCAAAGCATACAGCCTTCTTCAAGCAGAAAATATTCAGCCATGTGTAGGTATGGAATTACATTTTATAACTGAATATCCTGCTTTAAATTGGGTCATTCATCCAATTTTTGTTTAGCAAACCACCCAGGGACTGGTATGAGGTGAAATTTAGTGATTCCCTCATTTGGCAGTTTATTGGCCTAGAAGTTAACTGGATGGAGTTAAATTATAATTCCAAGATCTATGCTTATTATTGGCCACTTAAATTTGTATAAAGAAATGTGTGACTAGAATCAGTAAGAAAGAATCATGAAATGTTTTAAAATTCACACTACACCATTATCTTAGGAAAAGATAGTGATTCTCTATGTTATTTTTCCAAGATCTGGTTATGCAGATTTTACTTTCTACAATAGTTTAAGGTTTTACTTTACTTGCAGAGTTACTGTTGTGATTTCATCAGATGACCTTGGATAAGGGCAGCTGCATTGTTATTTAAACCTATATAAAAGAAACTGGTTCCATCTCTGCAAAAGAATAAAACTATGTACAGAATTCAGTTTTTTTTAAATTGAGTGTCTCATTAGTATTCAGTTGCTAGGCAAAACACGCACCTACTTCAGTGGATACAGAGCAGATAAACAATACGTCATAAGATATAATTGCCCAGAAATTCATCTCTAGTTAAACACAGTGAAGACAATGTATTGTACCCTGCCTCAGCAGAATTTCAGATACAAACTACAACCTGATGTAGCAGGGTTGGCACAACCAGCAGATGAATTTTGAGGCAAATAATTTAATGTATTTGTGTTTCAAAGTAAGCTTTGAAAAATTACTGATAATAGATGCAGGAATTTACTTTAGGCCTGTTCTTTAAACCATGACAGAAAGAGTCTAGATAAATTCACTTTAATACATTAGTAAGTTATCTGTTCTTAATTTTTTTAAACAAACTTTCTTCTCTTTGCCTTTGGACTCCAAACTGTGATCTTCATTGGCACTGGAATAAGCTATAGCTAGGCTGGAAGCTCTCTGACACCACACTCGCTAACTCTCCCTCCCATGGAAAGCATCAGGCCCAGATGGAGTACCTGGCCAATAACTAAAGACCTGTGCTGATCAACTGGCTGATATCTTTAACCTCTCGCTTCAATAATCTGAGGTACCCAACTGCTTCAAGCAGGCTTCAATTATACCAGTGCCTAAGAAGAACATGGTAACCTGCTGTAATGACCATTGCCCAGGAGCACTCACATCCACTGTGAGGAAGTGCTTTGAGAGGTTGGTGATGAAACATGAACTCCTGTCTGAGAAGAGAGTTGGATCCACTCCAATTTGGCTCTTCACTCAACCCTGGAATATCTGGACAATGATATGCATAGAACAGGAATTCTGCAGATGCTGGAAATTCAAGCAACACACATCAAAGTGGCTGGTGAACGCAGCAGGCCAGGCAGCATCTCTAGAAAGAGGTACAGTCGACGTTTCAGGCCGAGACCCTTCGTCAGGACTAACTGAAAGAAGAGTTAGTAAGAGATTTGAAAGTGGGAGGGGGAGGGGGAGGGGGAGATCCAAAATGAAGGATCTCCCCCTCCCACTTTCAAATCTCTTACTAACTCTTCTTTCAGTTAGTCCTGATGAAGGGTCTCGGCCTGAAACGTCGACTGTACCTCTTCCTAGAGATGCTGCCTGGCCCAATGATATACACACATCAGGATGCTCTTCATTGATTACAGTTTGGCATTCAATACTATCATCCCCTCAAAACTAATCAATAAGCTTCAAGGCCTTGGCTTCAATACCTCCTTATGCAACTGGATCCTCAATTTCCTCACCTGCAGACCCCAGTCAGTGCAGATTAGCAACATCTCCTCCACAATCACCATCAGCACAGGTGCACCACAAAGCTGTGTGCTTAGCCCCTGCTCTATTCGCTTGACATGTATGACCGTGAGGCTAAGCACAGCTCCAATACCATATTTAAGTTTACTGATGACGTCACTGTTATCGGCCGAATCAAAGGTGGTGACGAATCAGCATGCAGGAGGGAGATTGAAAATCCGGCTGAAAGGTGCCACAACAACAACCTCTTACTCAATGTCAGCAAGACCAAGGAGATGGTTATTGACTTCAGAAGGAGAAACGAAAGGGCCATGAACGAGGCCTCATCAAGGGATCAGAAGTGGAGAGGGTTAGCAACTTTAAATTCCTCAGTGTTATCATTTCAGGAGAATTGTCCTGGAACCAGCACACATGTGCCATTATGAAGCACCTCTACTTTCTTAGAAATTTACAAAGATCCCGTATGTCATCTAAAACTTTGACAAACATCTATAGATATAAACTTCTATAGATTCTATAGATATAAACTTCTATAGATTCAAACTTCTATATGGTGGAGAGCATATTGACTGGCTGTATCAGAGCCTGGTATGGAAACACATTGTCCTTGAACAGAAAATCCTACAAAAAGTAGTGGATATGGCCCAGTCCATCACACTCCCCACTACTGAACATATCTATTTGGAGTGTCGTCACAGGAAAGCAGCATCCCTCAAAGAGAACTTCAACACCCACGTCATGCTCTCTTCTCACTGATGCCATCAGATTGGAAGCACAGGATCCTCAGGACCCACACCACCAGGTTCAGGAACAGTTATTATCCATCAACCATCAGGCTCTTGAACCAAAAGGGATAGCTTCACTCAAATCCATCACTGAAATGTTCCCACAACCTATGGAGTTACTTTCAAGGACTCCTAATCTCATGTTCTCAATTATATATTTATTCATATTATTTGTTTTTTGTCTTTTACACATTGGTTGTTTGTCCGTCCTGTTGGGTGCAGTCTTTCATTGATTCTACTGTGTTTCTTAAATACCCATAAGAAAATGAATCTCAGGGTTGTATACAGTGACATATATGTACTTTGATAATAAATTTACTTTGAATTCTCTAGGCTCAAGCAGGGTATATTAGCAGTTTATCTATCCACTTAAGCCTGAAAAGATGCACTCACAGTAAAGGTCACTTGAAAGGAGAATACCATAGCAAAACAACTAATTTCTAAACTTTCTCTACCCCAAAGATGTTTAAACCTGCAGTAGTGTCCTCACCCCTCTCCTGGTTGAGTTCAGCTAATTCTACCTCAGACTCTCATAGTCTGTGTGGCTTAGACTGAGGTTAGCAAATCGATTTCTCTGGGAAACCCTTGATTTTGCACATCAGACTTTGAGATATCACAAGCCCGAGTGAAACTGAACATCACTAAGCCTTTATATTTATTTTGGTGTTGTGGTTGCGAGAATTTATTTATTAATTTTGAACGCTGAACGCCAGCCTCACATGAAATGAAACATTTGGTGACATTCCAGAAAACATTACTCATCTTTTTTATTATGCTTAAAAGTTTTTCGATATTTGTCTGCTCTTTTTAAATACATTTTTTCTCCTCCCCCCTAAAAAGCCCACAACATTTATCAAGTTAGTTGGATAAGTACATTTTTCCCCAATCTATCATGAACTTCCTGTAACACTGCAGTTCCCAGCAAATGTACTGTGACTGGACCAGGCAGAGATTCAGGTTTTGTTCAGCATTCCAGATTTCAGCAACTCTTTGGATTCAAAGTCATTATGCCCTGAAGTTTTTCTGTGTTTCTCTTTCACTTCATAGCAGAACTACACAATATGTCAGTCAAATATAATCCATTGGAAGAGAAGAAAATGTTTTTTACCATGCTTTTTTCTTTCTCATACGCAAAACACACAGATTTCATCCGTTGCAGTAGGGCCCAGCAACAGGAAACTGACCTCAACAGTAAATTCTTTGCAGATTTGATCATGTACTTTTTTTTACCATCACTCTAAGTTACAGATCCAACCTGCCAGTGGAGTTCTGTGTTGTTCACCAGAGTGAGGCAGATGCCAGAGAGGAGCAAACACAAAGACGGAAGCTGATAGCAAAATAAAATAAAGTGATCTCTTCCAAAGAAACTGAAGATGATGTGGTTTCACTGGAAAAGAATGCGACAATTGAAAGAAAAATGAAGTAGAGAAGGCTGAGAAAGCAAACAGATTGGAAGATAAAGTAAAAAGACAGTGTTGAACTAACTAGTCCGGGGATATTCATTGACTAATGGTATGAAAAATGTATTGATAGGAAACACAACTTGAAGGCTGTATTACCGAAAGAATAGAAATGTAAAATTTAATGGGAAAAAATGCTTCTGCAAATCAAAAGACAATGTAAAATGTGTGTGCCTACCATTTTCCAGATAAGAAGGGGCCGTACCTTCTGAAGGGTCAAGGCGGCGAGCTCGCCTTCCATGCTTAGAATTGTTGTGTACAAACATGTTGTCTGAGACAGCCAGCACATGGCCATCAACATTAACTGTTGTCGATATAACAACCTGGAAATAAAGAACGTATCAGTTAGGGAAAGTTACAGTATTGTGCAAAAGAAAGTCTGCAAAAGTGCTGACACCTTAATGAGCTGAAAAGAAATACAAGGGCCTTATTTTACAGTTAAATTAAACTGTCTTTGCTCAGAGTGTGGAGTGGTGCCAGAATAAAGATGCTCCTTTCAAGAACCGTTTATGTAGTCGCTATAAATACCTGTCATTCATGCAGGCTCTGTAAAAGCTTTCTCTTATAATTGTGTCTCTTAAAAACCCGCCACACTAATTACAATTTAATCTGCCTATTACGTTAACAAATGAAAGCAATTCATGGGAATATTCTACTCACCATTATCAGGCCCTAAAATACCCCTCAAGCTACTCATTTAAATAGTTGCTGTTTTCATTGATCTATTGATATATTGATTAACTAGTTTATCTAATTAGAATTACCTCACTTGAGAATGAGTTCACATGAAAGGAGGCAGGGATTCTGAAATTACCACAAACTCTTTAATAAATCAGTAGGCTTTCCTGCTTTCTCTTGGTAAATTATCCTAGGTCAATTTTCCACTTGTATTTAATCACTAATAATGAACTTTTTGCATCTGAAAAGAAAGGGTTGAATATGAATAGTGAAAGTGTTTTCAATCAGCGTAAAGTAAGCCTCCCTCAAGTTCATTTTGATGGTGATTGGTCCTGGTATGTCAATGGAATTTCCTCTTTTGAGTGAAAGAGTTTCATTCTGCACCCAGGTTCAAGGACTGGCCATTGGCTAGATGATGGATAGAGACTTCGCTGGCTTCCAGCTGCTTCTTAGCAGTAATAGAAGGGAGAGCACACAAAATGCATAACCCTCTTTTAAATGCTGGAATCTACTTTTGTGAAATTTATTTTGGAATTGACTTAAAATTTGCAATCAAATGCAAAGTAATAGCCTTGTGGAAAGATTCTTTTCTCATCTACAAACTGTTTTACTTGTATATAATTCATATCATAAACTCTGAAATACAAAGATTTTTATAATTACCATAACATATCATTTTAAAACTACATGTCAAAACGTGCCCGTAAATGTGGAATTGCCATGCGAAGTGCAAGTAAGAACATCCAGTTCTAACCACCTAAATGAGATGAACTCCAAGTTTTTGAATCAGTGCTCCCAAGCAATAAAGCGTGGACATTGTGTCAGGGTCAAACTTCTGAACCTGGGGTTGGCATGGAATAAGCACTGGAATGCCCTGACTTAGCAGAGTAAATAATGATTGCATTATGGGATGGAGCTGTTGCTGACAGGAGTTAGGTAAATCAATGTGCACAAACATGTTTTTTATATAGTTGTGATTCTTGGAAGGTTTTTTAAAAAATACTTTATAATTCATGGATTTAGTTTGGACATAAAATACCACTTCTCCTGACCTCATCAATGTGCCAACATGGCCACACTGACTAGTGTGTGATGTCTCTTCAAATAATAAGACAGATGTATAGTAATAACATTATCCCAGAACGAAATTCATTGTCTGAATATGTAGTCACTAAAAACACAAATAGCATAATGAAATGTTTCATTTTTTCCCTTCTGCATTATGTTGTGATGTAGAAAGATTTGGTTTCAGACAGCGATTGATTTCGTACAGCAGTGAAAAGATTGGAATGCAAGGCATAAATACCATACCAGAGAACGAACCCCAACCCTTACTGATATGTCACATTTTGTCGGTTGTTTATTGAGGAAAAGTATACAATTGAGCATAAGGCAAGGAATAAAACTTTCCCTCGCACTCCTGCAGTGCACCTCAAGGAAAGTGCGGAGGCAGTGAAATCAGTAAAATGAATTGCCTGGGATTTGACACTGCATTAAATCCAGTTAAACCTTTTGAGAAGCAGGGAGATTAGCTGAAGAGACCCAAGAAAGTCCTTCTAGTGACTAGTGCCTCCACTGTCGACCACAAGATCACTGGTGACTGATGCTTCTTTTAGTTATCAGTGAGACAAAGAGGACATTTCCACTCATTCTAGGTTTGACCTTCTGCTCCACATCAATGGATCAATATCACCAATGCCACATATCTGAGATGCATGAAAAATGGAAACGCTACTGTATTTTTGCAGTGAGAATTTTTTCCCCCTGTAATAAAATCCTTCTGCCCAAACTTCTCAGCTAATATAGTTGGTAATTCTTCAAGGTGGGTACCTTCCATTTTTCGTTAACCACAGACATGTTTCTCAAAATCATAATCAGATAACACAATTCACAGATTACTACTAGTTATTAAGAAAATGCGGTAGACTCCGGCATATTTAGTAGACTACTGAAAATGCAGTTAAACCTTTCTACTCTGGAAACAATTTTCATTTTCACATTAGGTCTGTTAACCACAGTGCTTTTTAGGATATATTACACTGGTCCTCAATTAAGATAAATGAAAACAGAAATGTGGTTAAAAATGATAATGTGCTTATTCAAACATCATTTTCTCTAAATAATTGCTTTTTCCTGTAAGAAATGTAGAAATTTGCGTTAGGTACAAAGCAGCTGTTCTCTTATTTTGTAACTATTCCATAGCTCAGAGAGAAAACAATACAGAGACACCCCCCACCAAAAAAGTTAAATAGTTAAATGAATAAGTAAGGTTTATGCAAGGGTGAGAAAAAAAATCTGCTGCAGTAATATTCATTGGGAAATCTTGACTAACTGAAAGGCAATGAGCTACATACCCACTCACAAAATGAAATTTGGCAAAATGAGATCATTTGAGTTTATATAAAGGCAAGACTTAATATCTGGGCAGAAATCCAAATTCTGATTGCGAAAAAAAAACTTTTCTTACATTGTTTTGGCTCTCCTAACTTTAAGTGAGTAATCCGTTGCATTGCAATTCCGTTTTCTTCTACACTGTCCAAGAACTCAATGTTATAAAGTTACCTTAAAGATTAAGGGTATGCCTATTTATTAAGTAGGAATCTGTATTAAGGGCAATATTAGTTGGACAAATGAATTTAAAAACTGCTTAAGCAAGAACAAGTAATTTGAATTGAATTTATTACATTGTTTTTATTATTGAAAACTTTTCAGGAAGAATCATGTGCATTTTAAACTGAACAGGCTTTATTGTTAAACACTTCAAGGATTTATTAAATAATTGTTACTAATTTAGAACTAACAAATTGTTTCAAATATTTTTTATATGAGGAGGTGTCCAAAAGGAACAGCATTGTATGTCATGCAGGAACATACTCTGATGCAGAGTTTCAGGATGTGGGTTTGTGTCTGTGATTCTCCACACAGAGTTTCTGGTCTCTGCTGGGCTGTTTGGAAGGTACTAAATGGAGGTAAGGAAAATCGGCAGGTGTGTTAACCCGGGCCACTCTCCTGTACCTTCTTATAGCTGATTACACACAGTCATTGCCAGAGCCCTGCGAGCAGGTCACTTGTCCAACCTTTCAGTCAGGAAATAGTGCATGGCATGGGGCGGTCTAAAGAGGGGAGAAAATAAATAAATAAATGTGTGTAAAAAGTATGTAAACTAACTATTTAACACTAAGCAACAGATATTTCTGTCCCCAACCACCACCCCCAGCTGAAAAAAAAGCCCCAGAGAAATAAGATAAGAGGCCACTAAAAGTATACTTATTTTGATTTTATTTACCTGGAATCTGCGCATGTCTCTCGGATTTCCTGCATTCTTCAAGCAGTTCTGATTGCACTTGAGGAAAAACTTTAAGAAGAATCTAAAATTAAATACAGAAAATATATTAAAAATACATGAGAAGAATGGTTGCTTTAACCAATGGTCGAATAAATAAGATCATCTTAAAGAACGGAAAGCTTGCATTAGTATGTGTGGCTCACATAATTTGCTGCCTTTCTAATATACCTTTTATTATTCATTAATATATCGCTCACAGTTCCCCTTCCATGCACATCTGCCATCAACATAAGTCACTTGATATTCCACCCACCAATTTTTACTAACAAGTACCCTGCAATTAAACCAGGCAAAGTCAATACCCAGGTAAATTATACACACCTGCGGCCATGTTTCATTTTAACTACATCAGAATAGGACCTAACAAGGTGAGAGCATACAGCAAAGTTATGGGCCTGTCAAGCAATTAGGTTTCACTTCGGGGACATACACACAGGGCAATTATGCTGCACATTACAACCTGGCTAATCTTCTGAACAAATGTCATCTGTGAGGGACTGGATGAAGACAGTTCATCAGCAAATGTTCCTCCCCTTTAACTGCCATATTTTTACATATAACAACATAACTGAATCTTTTCTACAATTTAAAATATTTCGTTAGTCTCTGGAAGCATTTTTGATAAATATTGTTCACCCTTGAAATTTTATCAGAGAGTGCATCGTTCACTCTCAAGGTGTTTAAATGAATTACATGATATTGTATAACACAGTGCACAATTAATTCACTTATAAATGCATGAATCAGGTTTCTGTACAGATACGTTGACAACTATTATGCCATGTCATTGCTGTATTTAAGGCAATCATTGTCTTTCCACAGTTGGTACTTACTTCAGGCCCTACATACGAACTAGCAGTATCAAAACCCACTAATTATTTCATACTTGGGGGAATCCTGTGCAAACTCAGTAAAGATATTCCTCTGTTTTGACCTGCTTTAATAATGACACAATTAACTTGTGGAACTAATAAATTGTCCTCTGAATTGTAACCTATGTTGAGTCAGCTCCTAGCACGCCTGTAACTTTTTTGATCTTAAACTGTCAGGCATGAATGTAGTAAGACAGCTTGGGCATAAGGTGCTGGTCTCTTAGGGGTATTGGCTGTGCAAGACATCAGGAAGTCAAAAGGTATGACTAGTCACTTGCTCTCTTACCCTTGGAACAGGAAATTCATAGGTGATATCTGACAGGCTGCAGGAATTTGTATTTCAAGCCACCGGCATGTAAAGGATGTCTGTGTTTGCGATGAAAGCAACGAAAAAAAATTCTTTTTGTGTGACAGAAAATCTTTTGACTTCAGCACCAATAAACTCTTTATTACTGCCAAACACAGATTTGCTGATTACAGAGAGGTGATAAAAATCCCGTGTTGTCATTAGTGCATTATGCCTAATTGTGTACAGTATGTTTAAGGTTCCATCAGTTAGCCCATTATCAAAATGACCATTATGTACACTAATTCTCTGACCCTGTGTTTATTTCCCTAAAGAGTCATAATCTTTCACAGTAGGGTTTAGAGTAAATCAAGCTTGAAATATAGGCTTTATTTACTTCTACTTCTCCCTGGCTTGACAGTAGACTCCAGTTCCAGCTGATCTGCTATCCCTGCAAAACAAAGACACCCACCAATATGGGACTGTGAATAGGTGTAATGTGCAGTCTCTTACTTTGCCTATTTGGCTTATTGGCTAATATAACCTATTTGGCAATCTCCATTCTAACTTCCAATAAATGTAATCGTTGCTTCCAACGTACCTGTTGGGAGTTTCCATTTTCTTGAGTTCAATTCACTCAAGATTAACATAATCAACATAACAAGATTAATATCAAATTTATAATGTGCACTATTAACATCAAATACAGGAGATATTTTAAATTGAGGTTAGAAATGACAATCAAATGTGGAATTCAAATGTTTACCAAGTAGACTTTTTATTGAAGGATAATAAATGCTGAATGCATCTGCTACATATCGAGAGATGCAAACATTAGCTCATATAGCTCTGCAGCCCACTGTATACACAAATACTATCCCATAATTCCTTGATGCACTAAATGGTTTATGTCTTGTGTATGAACCATGCTAATGACATAAATAACATTAATTCAAATAGTTAAAGGTTTGGTCTTTCCGTGTCATTTTCACAGCCACTTCAATTGATGCATGTTTGAACTATGAATTGGTTCATTTATTTTTACTTTTATGAAGTTGATTAGCAAGAGCTCTTTCCTTATCTGATGAAAATCATTTTAATTGTAGTGTTAGACTCAAGTGTAATATCCATTACATTATGTGCTGTTTAAATTCTACATGGGTATTGTGTAAATTGCTCCTTTGTGAGTGTGGAAGCAATTATTACTAAACAGCACTCTTAAATGGCTGCAGAACTTTGTGGTGTTGTTCTGACTATCAGAAACAAAGCAGCCTGTTTAATTGTAACTTAATGGATTATCAACGAGTCTATGGCATTAGATGCTGGCAAACGAGAGCAGGAGAGAAAAATTAACTGCAATTATGTTTGATTAAAGCTATCCTTCTCAATAATCAGCTATCCTGACAGGCCATGAGGCTCTGGTGGGTTTCAGGATGGCAAAAGGTGTTCAGCAATATTAGGGCCAATAAAGGAGATATTAGCATAGCTAATTACAGCAGCACAAAACCTGTAAAAGGGACCTCTGTGTATTGTAATGTGTGAAATAATTGGCTGAGTCCGTTATCAATTACATGAAGAATGAATTTGGTTTGTCACTGAAAAGCTGATGAGATGCATTTCATTTGACACTGCCCCTCTCCCCAATGTTTTGATGTAACTAAGGACTTATCAGCTTTTATCAAAAGCTGCAACTTTCCAGTGGCCAAATCACTGATAAAATTATCTTGCCAGCAAGTGTTAGGTAATTAATACAACTCATCCTCACTGCCTTGCTTGCTAGTGCTGCTTTTTGCCTATCTAAAGCCACTAATCATGTAATAATGATTTCTTTCCCTCTGGTCAAAGGAGAAATAGATTAGCTCTTTAGAAATGCAGCTGGCTTGATGTATAAACTATTTGTGCTTCATAGCACTAGTAATTGAGGGAAAAAAAGTCAAAAGTTTTCAATATTTAGATTTTTTTTCTCTCAGTGCCATATTAGGCAAGAACGGAGAGTAAAAAAAGACATTCTGGGGTCCTGATCATATGAACACCTAGTAGATAAAGAATTAGTTCCAATAGCTGACATTTCTGGTAATTGGAATTTAGCAACAGCTGTGTAAAGATGCCATAAAATCAGCGACCTGATAGTATTGGTAGTCGAGAGTTTACTTTCTCAGTAGGTGGTAAAGGGAGATATTCAAGGAGACAATGCAAGCAAGAAACACACGATATACCCGTTTATCAGATAATTATGAGGATAAAATGGAGCGTCAGTGAACAGACTTTATAGATGCATACAACAGCAAATGCTACTGAAGAGGCAAGTGCAAACATTTTCAGCAAGAATCTGCATACTGGATTAACAGATTAAAGATTTATTTGTCACAGGTACAGTGAAATGCATTGTCTGCATCAATGACCCACACAGTCTGAGGCAGTCTGCAAGTGCCACCATGCTTCTTTGCCAACATAGCATGGTAGTGTAGTGGATAGCACAACACTTTACAGTATCGATGATCAGGGTTCAATTCCCACCACTGCCTGTAAGGAGTTTGTATGTTCTCCCTATGACTGCGTGGGTTTCCTCCCACAGTCTAAAGACATCTTAGTTGGTAGGTTAATTGGTCATTGTAAATTGTCCAATGATTAGGGCAGGATTAAATAGATAGATAGATAGATATACTTTATTGATCCCGAGGGAAATTGGGTTTTGTTACAGCCGCACCAACCAAGAATAGAGCAGAAATATAGCAATACAAAAACCACAAACAATCAAACAACAATATGCAAACTATGCCAGATCAGGGTGGGGGGAAGGGGGTTGCTGGGCGGTGCGGCTCGAAGGGCCAATTCCAAGCTGCATCTCAATAAACTTTTTTAAAAGGCATTGCCCTAACCTGTAGGGTCTTTGGAAACCAAAGCATCCCATACGGACACAGGAAGAAAGTACAAACTCCTTACGGACAGCAGTGGGAATTGAACCCAGATCACTGATTGCTGGCATGCTAACCACTAGGCTACCACGTCTACCTAGATTCCGATCCTTCAAAGAAGAAACAACTTGGCAAACAAAATCAATTCTCAACCAGCAGGTTTTTTTGAACTGCAGTCACTGTAGTTATATAGATAAATGAAGTAACCAAGTGGTCCACAATAGATCCCCAAAGCAGATAATGAATGACAGACTACATGAACGATTTTGATGGTGAAGACAGGTGGTTTGCCAGGATACCAAGAGATCTGCTCAGCTAATACCATAATTCCAAATGGCAGCCAAGTGAGGAGTTTGTTTACCAATTTATTTGAAGCCATGACTCCTCTGCTAACACACCAGTAGAAAGTCATTCCAGATTATGTGCCCTTGTCTTGAGTTCATAGTGGAATTTGCAAAATGCAGAAACGTGAATTTAAACTAGATCACAAACATGAGAAAGTCTGTAGATGCTGGAAATCCAAAGCAACACACACAAAATGCTGAAGGAACTCAGAAGGTCAGGTAGCATCTATGGAAAGGAATAAACATTCGATGTTTCGGGATGAGACCCTTCTTCAGAACTGAGAAGGAAGAGGGAAGATTAAACTGGATGTGCTTCACACAAAATAATTTACACCTGGAACAGCATTCCAAGTAGAATATAAAATTAAAAACAATACAGATTTGGGAAGGAAAATCCCTGTCTGACTCTCTTGACATCTTTTGAGGACACAATAGTTCAAACAGAATTCAGAAGGCTCTACAATATACTTTATGTGATCCTTCTTACAATATTGTGTATGGTAGTCAGTTATATAAGGTAAAGACAATGAGAACAGATATAAAATTTACTAACAGTGGTAAGCAGCGCATGTTTAACCATAGGGCAGTAATTTCAGGATGCTGGGAGGTTCTGAATGGAGGGTCCAACAATTGGTGCCGAGACTTGCACTGTCCCAAAGTTGAAGTAATCTTTCAGAAACTTTATGGAAACTGGACAAATTTGTAGATTATACCAAATTAGGAGCGGTCAGTTTAATCCATTAACTTTGTCAAGGTGGCTAAGGATAAAATTGAAAATTACTTAAAGATAATTGCAGACTTGGTGCTCAACGTGTCAAATCAGTGTGCAGCAGCAATTAACTAAGTAAATATAACACTGAACATGTATAGCATAGGAACGGCCACGTCAAAGAGAGTACTGATTAAACTGTATAATGCTCTAGTCAAATCCCATTTCACAAAGGATACATTCAAATCCTACAGGCAGAGCGGGGAAGACTGATCATGGGCATCAAAATTTAAAGGAAACACCAAAGAACTCTCGGTTTTTTCAACCCCATAAAGAGGCAATTAACATCTACACATGTGAAAGGTAAATGTGAAACACAGCATCCTACTATAACAATATGAAGGTAAAAGATTCAAAAAAGCAAATACTGAATTATCAGGAGGTTACTCATCGGACGACACATAACACATTTCTAGAAATCAGACTGGAAAACAAGAACTATGGGATAATATCGGATCAACTAGATGTGCAATTTTAATCCTCTATCAATGGATAAGGTATTTACCTATTATTTAATAGTTGTGAAGTATCTGAATGCTGTGAGGGTGAGTTACAGATTTCCTAAATAGACAAGCCATACGTGTTCCAGATCCATTCGACATTTGAGCATCAAAGTTCAAAGTAAATTTATTATCAAAATACTTACGTGTCGCCATATACTTCCCTAAGATTCATTTTCTTGCAGTCATTCACAGTAGAATGACTAGATCTCAGTTCTGCTACTGCATAAAATTACATCATTTCTGAGGTGAGCTGGGCACTGGTTAATTGCCCCACTCTGAAGCTAGTTGAGCAAAAACTGAAGTTGTAAGTGCTCTGATGCAGGCAATGATTTCCATCAGATTTGCTGCCCAATGCCAGAGGGTGATTACATAAACTTCAATTTATATAATAGCTCAGCACAGGTATTTGGAATACAAGAAAGCACCATATGACCAGCAAATGTCACATAGTGAGGTCCCACAAATTCCACCAACAAGAATGATGATAATAACACAGAATGCTGAAAGCACTCAACTGGTCAATCAGCATCTCTGGAGAGAAAAACAAAGGTTACAGTCCCAGTCAATGACTGTTTCTTTCACCATAAATGCTGCCTGATCTGCATTGTTGGTTTTTACTTCAGATTTCCAGCATCTACAGAAACACACACAGTAGCTGGAGGAACTTGGGAGTACGGGCAGCATCTATCAAGGGAAATGGACAGTTTTTTATACTTTGAGAGATTTGACGAAGTTGATTGAAGAAGAAACAGGATATTGGAATTCCTGGTGCTTTTTTTGATTTAAACATCCACCTGAATCACCTAACTAGGCTTCAGCTCAGCATCTTATCTGAAAGAAAGCACTGAGATTGCAGCAGTCTCTCAATACTACAACAAAATATTAGCCAAACTCACGTCCAAGTCCAAGCATGGAACGTAAAGCAACAAACTCGTTCAGTAGAATGGATTGTTACCCATGTGAAAGAAGATGACACAAGGATAGCCTAGAGCAGATCTCAGGAACTGCAAGGCCACAAATGACATAAGTGTGGAAATAATGGGGAGAGCACAAAGGGATCAAAACTAATAAAGTTTAGATTGGAACAAAATTCAGCTGAATAACAAAACATAACCAGATATATGCCAAGTCAAAATTCACAAAAGTGCTTTCAAAATAATACAAATTTGTCCATTGGTACGTTTGAATACACCCTATTACATGCATCTACCGATTTGAATGTGAACCACACTTAATTACATGACACAATATTTTTTTCAACAACATTTCAGCTAGAGGTCATGGGTTAAGGGTGAAAGGTGAAATGTTTAAGGGGAACATGAGGAGGAATTTCTTCATTCAGAGGGTGGTGTGAATGTGGAATGAGCTGCCAGCTCAAGTGGTGGATGCAAGTCAATTTCAACATTTAAGAGTCATGTGGATAGGTACATGGATGGAATGAGTATGGACTACTACAGTCTGGGTGCAGGCTGGATGGGACTAGGCAGATTAAGGCATGGACTAGACGGCCAAAGGGCTTTTTTCTATGCTGCAGTGTTCTATCACTCTAAATACCTATGTTTAATATTTTGTCATCTGAATTTCAAAATACAATTTAGTTTAATAATCCTACCACATTTGATAACAATGCCCAAAATTTCCTCTTCGTGGCAAGCCATATACACTCATTACTGATTCTGGACCTATCTTTAGTGGATTTCTTTATGTCAACATGATCCCTGACTAGCCAAATCCTTGTAGGTATGGGGGAAGGCCATGTGCATCGCCAACCTCCATCTGAGGAAGAACTTAGAAAACTTTGACAGCTGGCTAAGCTGAACCCCTGGGCTTAGTCACTGATCAAACTAATTAAAAACTAAGTATTTCTGACATTCAGTTACATTAAAAAAATAAAGTATTTAAACTATTGAAAAATATATTAAAAGGTGATACAGTGGCACATCTAGTGGAGTTGCTGCCTTACAGCTCCAGTGACCTAGGTTTAATTCTGACCTCCAGTGCTCTCTGTGTAGAGTTTGCAAGTTCTTCCTACAACCATGTGAATTTCCTCCAGGTGCCCCAGTTTTCATCATATCTGAAAGATGTGTGGGTTAGTAGGTTACTGGCCACTGTAAATTGAGTGATAGAGTATGGAGCGGGGTTTATTGAATAGATTGCAAGGAAAATTAGTAGGGGGTGTTACTGCTCTGTGAGCTGGGCTAAACTTGATAAGCTGACTCGCCTCGTTCGATATTATAAGGAAATAACATACATTTTAAAATAAAATGCAAACTATTTTAAAATCTTTTGAATACATTAAAATAATTAAAAACTAAATAAAGTGAAACAACTTTAAAAACACATTAGCTAAAATTGTTCATTGTTCATGGAGAAATTGTTTCTGTGCTAAGTCTAGCCTGATGCAGGTTGTTCACATGGCTTTTCATGAAAGCACAGGGGACACCTCCACAGACTCACAATTGACGACGATATCAACATTCGCACAGTAATCCAGAATTTGCTATGAGTTAGCAGGGAATTTGGTAAATGATAACTCCCAATATTCCCTCACAAGATCAAAGCATTCATTAGGATCCTTCTCACAACTGAAACATATTTGTCTCATTTTTAACTTGTTAAAGTCTGAAATAATAATCTCAGATTGTGGTTGATAGGTTTCTCATTCCATGAATCCAAATAACTGACCAATTATTACATTCAGATGGTCCTACCACTAGATTGCTAAAGCGCCAGGGTACTTCAACAGTTTTAAAGTATGAAGAGCAAATCTACGCTCTTCATAAAGTATCAGTAGTCATTTTGGATAGAATCTTATTGCAACGTGCATCAGACTTCATGATCAGAATATACTTTCCTTCCCCTACCAATCAAGTTTTCACACAACCTTGTAGCCAATCCTTGGATCACTGGACAACTCCATGTTGGGCTACACCAAATCCTCCAAGATGAGTTGGGGTACCCATTTGCCATCGATTCCTTAAAATGACTCTGGCCTCTTTGCTCCCAGCTGCCCACCCAAAGTGAAAATCCATTCTGCTATATCACTCCTGCACATATTATACATGGCAGACACAATGGCTCTGATTTTACCATTTTAATGGCAGGAAACTTAAGCAGTCTCCATCATCACACCAAGAAACCGATGGACAGTTTGGGGATTTCTGCACGTTTCTTTATCTTTGAAATCCCAACATTGCTGCCAGTGACCTCAATGCTCCTCCACGTGCTGTGCGGATCTGCCACTGTCCTCACTTCCGAAATGGTAAATGAGTTAAAATAACGAAAACTTGACAAATTTACAAACGATCCCTACTCTAAAACTTTACCTCACAAAATGTAACTGTGATTTATTGGCATTCTAAGCCATTATTACTGCTCAGCAAACTTTCTGGCCCTAAGAAAGAACAATTTTGTACATTAATTATAATTTCCTTACAGAAACATGTTGACGTAACCAATTTAAAATAATAACGCTTTTCATCCTACCTTAATGTTATATGCACGTTCCAATTTTTATTGCGTACTCTATACAATGTTTAAAATATTAGCTGAAAACTACACTCTTCCTTTCTGTTTGTTGTTTGTGTGAATTCTTCAATGCAGTTGGCAGCTCGGCCAGCTTGCTGGCATCAATGCAGCTGGACATGGGGATCCCTTTGAACTGACACCTGACAGCAACTGACATTGGAAAAAAAGAGAAGTCCACGATGCAGAGATTACAAGATCTTTGAGGTCAGCGGCAAATGCTGCTGGCTGCAGAATCCAAGCCAATAAGCTTTCTCCTTTTAACATACAGCTAACAAAACCGTAGTTTCAGAAT
>NC_086115.1:44964706-44969706 GCF_963921235.1 Mobula hypostoma | reverse complement strand
CACAGACCAGTCATGTTAGCATCCTCAAAACATCTCCTTCCTCCATGGAGAGAACACCAAGATGTCAGCTCAATTTTTGTCAAAGTTCTGACACATAAATAGACAAACAGCCTCCTGTGTTCTGGCTAATTTGCGGAAACACGACTGCGACCCTACCTACGTCTGTTTCTATTTAGGCAGCCTGGAAAGTAAAGGATGCAATAATTATTACATATCACACAAACCAAAGTGTTAAGGATCGGTGACTTTTATTAATTGAACTAAGACTTAATAATCTGAGCAATTTATCTGATTAGCATTTTATTTGTAGTTCTGACCAGTTCCACTAGAGGGCTTCTTACACTTTATTTGAATATATTCTCCTGTTCAAGTTTTGTAATCTGATTTCACATATCCATTGAGTTCAAAATGTTTGACAGAGAACTGCAAACTGGACATTCAAGTTAAAACTTTAATATTCAATAATCTAGCACTGTTAAAATTAAATACCATTAATATTAACCTCAAAACACAAGTAACAAAATTCGTCATGTTTATTTCCGTTACTCAACTTTTGTGCTAAAAGTTAAAGAGAAAATATATTACAGATGGGCAGCAAGAGCAAAGTGACTTTCTGAAAGTTTCTGACTTTCCAGATTACTGATTAAAAATTAATGTGAATCAACTCACTATATCAGACGGTGGAGTTTTGTAAAAAGCACAATGTAACAACAGCAGCTGTTGGAAAATTCCACCACACTTTGATAACTGTTATAAAATTGTTTAATGACCCGTGGCTCTGCTGTAATCAGATGTCTCATTTATTTTATTCCTGCATTTTCTGTCATAAAATACGCTGGATTTTAGAAGCATCACCATTATGATTTTAGTTTGAAAATATAGATCTTGTGCGTGGAAAGTATCAATGCAAATTTCTGTAAATGTCTCCATTATACTTGATATATAACCATTTACCAGTAATAGGAATAAAAGTAACCTAAAAGTTAAGATAGCAGTTAAATTAAATGACTATTTTGGATCTAACAACAGTCAAATTAGGCTTAACGAAAATCTATGCCATGTAAAGATGTGTCAAGCAACACAGACTACGAAGGCAGAAGAGGTACTGCAGATGCTGGAAATCTGGAGAAACACACACAATGTGCTGGAGGAGCTCAGCAGGTCAAGCAGCATCTATGAATGGGAATAAACAGTCAACATTTTGGGCCGAGAGCGTTCATCAGGACTCAAAGCTAAATCATTTCATCTATTGCTGATATGGGGAATCTTTGCTGAGGTAGTAAGAGCCCTTGCTTTGGACCTGGTGATCCTAGCAAGGGAATATTCTCATTCTTAATCACCGACCAACAAGCCTTGGAGGACAGAATTGGGCAGAATTGATGGTCAAAAGGCTGCCACCACTAACAATTTTGGTTTATAAATGAGGCATGGCACCTTCAGTGAATAGCTGAAGGGCTGCCAACCCCCATGGACCTGCACCTGAACATGAATCACTGCCTTCAGAATACAGAGAGAGAAAAATGGTGAAGAAAAAGCATATGGGCCAATTGAGATTAAGTGAGAGAATGTTTATTTCAATTAGCAAGTTGTTGCAATTGACAGCTGCTGATGTGCAAGCATAAATTTACTCCCGTGACACAAAGAAAATCCTTAACAAAAATGTGTTATGTAATGATCAAACTCTGAAACTTCTTGTCAGGCTTGGAATGCAATAATTTTGTAAAAGGGCAGTGTAATGGTTAACAGAATGCTTTACAGTACCTGCAACCCGGGTTTAATTCCTGTGCTGCCCATAAGGAGTTTGTACCTTCTTCCCATGACTGTTGGGTTTCCTCCCGGATCTATGGTTTCCTCCCACAGTCCAAAGACGAACCGTTTGGTAGGTTAAATGGTCATAGTAAATTGTCCAGTGATTAGGCTAGGATTCAATCTGGGGATTGCTGGGCAGCAGAGCTCGAAAGGCTAGAAGGGCCTATTCCCTGCTGTATCTCAATCAATCAATCAATCAATCAATCAATAAATAAATAAGGTCTTTCATTGGTTTATGCTCCCAGCCAGTGAAGCAGTTGCATAATCTGCTTTACAAATTTCACTCCTGATTATTATCTTTATTACCTGGTGGATAAGTACGCATGTGTAAAACAGTATCTGGCCTGGCCTCGATTATGTAAGCTGTTAAACATGCACTCTGGGTTTACACGTGGAGACCAATCACTTTGTGAGGTTACGGGCAGCAATCAGCGACTGGTGAACAGTCCGTCAGCATGAGCCATCATTCCCATAGAATGAGAAGGAGCGTTGGGCAAATAATAATTTACTACAGTTCGTGACAGAATTAAATAGATCATTTAAAGTGCCAATGAAACAACTTCCATACTTTTGGAACCCTGTATCAATACCAAACGCCCCAGAGTCAGGTAAAATACAGCAAACAAAGTAAAGGTAAGGCAGCTTCAACCTTTGAAATTTGCTGTGTATACCATCAACAACCAGTCCTAATGGGTGGGATCATCAATTTAGTTAATTTGTTGACACATTTCTATGGGGAACAAAATGCGTCACTCAAATTGATTTCCTCTATGACACTTATAGCCAGAAACTAGATTAAACTTTTATCCCGTCCACCTGGGCCAGACTCATGCACAGAAATTGAACCATTGCTCCACCCAGTCACCACCTTTTGTTTCTCAGAGCAAAGTTTTCCTTAATTACCTATGGGAATCAGGGTATATTTTTTCAGAATTTTTCCCTCTGGGGATTAGATATGCTTATGAAAGACAAAGGACTGATGGGCTGAAAGGCTTTGTTTTAATCTTGTATTTTCCATGATATCATGTGCTTAAATCTTACTTAGCACAGTTAAATGAACATTTTCTTACTGGCTTGCATATGATATTAAAATAGACTGACACCCACTTGAAGCAAGGGAGTGGAACAAGGGAGATGCATAGATTGAATGGGCTGAATGGACTTGTTTAATGATATTAGACTCTATGACGCTTTTTGAATTCTGCCAAATGTAATTCATGATTTTAAAACTTATTTTTAAATTACAAGAAATATTTAAAGTGATGCTCCAACTTTCATGCCAGATGCTATGGTATATTTGTTATAATGCAGATGATTTAAATACAGTGTAAAATAAATAAAGGGCACTAGTCTCAGAGGGAGCTATTTTAGGAATTTCTTTGAGAGTGGTAAGAAAAATGAGTAAAATCAGCCTGTGTACGTTCGAGGTTTATTGTTATGAAGAGCCTACCTTTCCCATGAGTAAAACCCCCCATTAATTGCTTGTGTAACAGAGGAAACTGTGTAGGTCGCACTTTAATACAAGAGCATTTATCCTGACACTCAGAGACACAGCTGCAGGTCAGGATTCGAACCAATCCTAAGAGAACAAGGGGAACTAAGATAATGAAAATTTCTTCATGTATAAAATCCCTAATCAAAAAGCCGGTGGTGTCATCTTGTAGTGCAAAGACTGCAACTTAAAATTAATATACAACAGATCCTTCAGCAAAATGAACAGGCCCCTGTTGCCTGTATGTTTCTCAGATGCAGAAACAGTATCAAACCTGAAACAATATAATGGCCGCAATGTCTGCTGTTTACCTTAAAATGATCTGCAATTCAGTGGGACTGTCTGAATGGTAGCTTCAATAGCTAACAGATCATTGTAAAATAGTGTGCTAAACTAATTTGGAATCCTATGTCTACATAAGTAGTTTTATTCAATTTAGTAATTTTCTCCCCTCTTATAAGCTTATATTTAAATTTGGCAGCTTCACAGGAACGATTACAAAATTTTCTACCACAGAAAACACAGTGATCCACTTGTAGATATTTGTCACCACTGGGAACGTGCTGAGGGATGTGTACAGCCACTTACCAACTTTCCTTAACCATACACAAATTGCTTTGGAATAGCTATCTAAATATTTGCAAACGTATTTAGCGGCCATAAGATTTGCCAGTGATCCCAAAGTGTTTGCCTTTTGTTGTAAATTGCAATTTTACAACTTCATGCTTGTGATCTATCTCGGCAAAGCTCCACTGGCACTCTGTATTGGCCCCAACAGACAAAATATCTGATACTCCATGAGCCACCAGAGAACTCTCAATTTGTTGTTCGACGGGCTGCCACTTTGCCATCCTCAATCTGCATGGAGGAAGATTAAACATTCAATTTGTTACTTGATAGGCCACAAGGTTCACCACTTACCATACAAATGGAAAACATTACTGTCATTCCTCAACTTGCCTGCCTGAGTATTTTATTATTTGTAATATTTACTTCAGGGAAATTATGATTCATGTCATATTTATCTTCATGAAAAATGTGCATCTAAATGGAAATCACCTTTTGAATGCATGAGGATATACTGCAATACTAATATGCTTCATGAACTATAAAATTTAGTCACAGTGTATGGATATATTATACCATGACTTTAATACTCTCACATCAAGCAAATTTTCACTGTATTAAGCTGATACCTTGAGACCTGATTTCAGTTTGATAATCATCACACTTACATGATGGTACAAGTCACTGCTTGTAGATTTATGTCCCCCCTCAGCTCTTTTGCATTAATCTGGCTCCGAATATGCTATTTGCACTTCCTCACTGCATGCAGGAAATTGAAATAAGGTGCAAATTTGTAGGTCTTAAATTTGAACAAGTACAGACAGATATTTTTCACCTGATACCACTCATTTGTTTCAAATAAATACAAGACAAATTTTTATTCAGCTGCAAGTGTCCTCAGGCAGTTCCACCAGTTACCTACTGTTATCTTTCTCCCTTCACATCTGTATTGAGTATTTTACACAGCAATTGGCTGGGTAAATTGTTCTGCAATTAGCTTGTTTTTTAATGTCATTGATAACATCTGCACAAATCCCCACCACAATGTTTTCCAGTCCCCTTTAAAACTGTAATTACAAGCAAAAGTTTGGCATGATTGTACACCAAATAAGGTACCTATCTTCTCACTATT